>NC_134898.1:19082925-19085425 GCF_041734735.1 Babylonia areolata
GGCCATGGAACCTGTGAACTTTACAGTAATCAACCTGGGTAGAGTGGACTGAAAGGTTGCACATCCCACACTGTCACCCAGCTGCTGCAGACACATAACAGTCTGAGTCCTTGCTGAAGAAACGGGACATAGAGCTTCGCCTTAGTTTGCTCGGACCCGTGGCTTGCATGAGCTCTGAGGAATCTGAATTTTTCCACTGATTTTTTTTTTTTTTTTTACAGAAGCCACACACACACACACACACACACACACACACACACACACACACACTTAGTTGATAGCCCTATTTCTACATTCCTTTAATGTACTTCAGAATTGTGTTAATGGTTTCCGATTATTATCATCATTGTTGAATTGTTACTGATAAGTGTAACTGCATGTTAGTTATGTACTTTTTGGTAGTTTTCTACCTTTTCTGTTTTCCCCTCCCCGCCTCCCCACACTGACTTTTTTTTATCGTCTGATATCACTGATAGTGAAAAGACGCAAAACTAAAGAACGAACACACACACACACACACACACACACACACACACACACACACACACACACACACACACACACACACACACACACCAAAAAAGAAAAAACAGAAAAAAAGGCGAGGAAGACTTGTGGTGGGGAGAGAAAAAAGTGAGGGTCGTTGGAGGGATGGAGGGGGGGTAATTATTTTATCGAACACACATAAAAATGAAGTTGTTAAAGTCCATCAGATCACCACTACTTCCTTCTTCTACTGTTGTGGCTGTTGCTGGTGGTATAATACTACTACCACCACTCACACTCCTCTGTGGAGAGTCACTGGGGCGCCGCACAGAACTGTTCACTAGGTGCCTGCAGGTCGGGAGGTTGTGTCTGGTGTCAGAATGGTTTTCCTGTCCATTTTTCCAGTATTGATAGTCCATCGATTTTCTTCTGTCTTCCCAACGTTTCCCTGCCCTCAACAGTTCCTCGGAGCATTGTTTCAGCAAGGCCATTGGATTTTGCTACGTGGCCACGCCATTACACTTTTCTTTTCTTAACTCACTCAGTACGGCCAGTCCTCTCTTCTCCTCTACACAGACCCCTCGGATGTCCAGTGGGTGTCTGAATGACCCAACCTTTAGCTTCCGTCGTCAGAATTGTGGTTTTTTTTTTTTTTATCAACATTCACGTCTTCAGTATAAGAGCCTTCCGCTTGCAATATTTTGATGATGGTAATTGGGGTGAAACGCTGTTAACGTTGTCTCTTTCGCCGTTCGTATGGAAAGAGTTAAACAACAAGGCTAGTACTGCAAATAACAGCGAAGTGGAGTGATGGCCCCTACCGCCACCCCTGCCCCCCCCCCCAGCCCCCCTCCCCCTGCCCCCATCTCCTCTCTCGTAGGTCTGTGACCTCAGATGTACAGCGACAACAGGTTGCTGTCAGCTCTGCTCATGTTCACCTTCCGTGATGATTTACTGTGACTCAGTGACTGTGTCCCGGCACAAAAGGACTACCACAGAATACACATTACACACACACACACACACACACACACACACACACACACACACACACACACACACACAGAGGTAAACCAGCGGGCGTAAACAGGTTCCGGGAAACAGGTGACGAGATGGAAAAAAAAACACTAGCATCTGATACCATCTTTCAACATTCAAAAATGGCAACATTCAAACCATGGGCCACCTTTTATTTTGAGTTAAAAACTTGTTATTCTGTAGTCATCAACCATCACATGACAATATCGAAACATATGATTTTCTTTCATTAAAAAAAATTCATGTATTCTTTTGTTGTTAGATACATACATACATACATACATACATACATACATACATGTACATTGCGATCGGACTTGATATAAGACTTGTTTGTTGTCCTGTGACATTTTCAAACAAGATACTGTTTGAATCAACAGAACTTAATAATACAAGACTTTCTTGCTGTCCAGTCGAATACATTGAGACATTTTAAAACAACACACTTGTTCAAACAAATGGAAACCACTTACAGCATGCGTCACCCACTGCATGATTGCTGTTTGTTTTTCTTTCAAACGATGATGTCCAGTCGCGGCCTCCAAACAAGATGCTGGCTGTGTGGCTAGAACAACAGGCACATAGATTCTGACTTGATGTTGACGTACACCACTGAGCCGGCCGGGAAAAGAGCTGTTGATTAATTTTTTTGTTACACTGTGGTAACAGCGGTAACTTCTGCACGCTTCTGTTCTCAACAAAGAACACAGCACAGACCACAAACCTTCACCCACAAGCTGTTATATAGCCTTGTGCACGACTGGCCACAGAAGAGAGGGGGGGGGGGGCGGGGCGGGGGGGGGGGTTGAGGGACGGTGGGGGGGGGGGGGGGGCAGAGTGGTTAAGGGAAGGGGAAGGTGGAGTATGACTATGTGGAGGAGAGGAAAGGGTGTGGGTGTGGGCAGGAGGGGGTTAGGGATGGGTCCACCGCCGTGTCACTCCGAGAAACGGGGAGGAATGTAAACGTGGAAGGAGG
>NC_134898.1:19095425-19115425 GCF_041734735.1 Babylonia areolata
CACAGCGAGTCCGCCAGCATAACAGCATGTGCCCCTATTGTCAGCAGTCTGTTGCCGTTGTTTGCTTCATTAACTGCCACTATCTTGAAAGCTGGTTGTTCTGTCACCCCCATCTTTACCTCCTGCCCCATCTCTCTGCTCTCTACGCTGACAGATGACGTATAGTGGTCATGCTCCTCCCCCCCCCCTCCTCCACCCCAACCCCCTTCCCTCTCCCAACCAGTGCTATATATGCATGCCGTACGAGAACAGTAGCAGTCCAGAGGTAAGACAGAGCGAAAGGGGCAATTGTCGCTGCTGCAGAGATCTGACTGACTGATTGGTGTGACGTCTTGTCCTTTGGGATTTTGCACTTTTGTTCACAGCGTTGAGACTTCAACTTTATCGCTCCAGAATGCAGCTCCTGGTGAGTATCATTTATCAGATGTCTTATTTTTCATTTTATTTTATTTTATTTTATGTATTTATTTATTTATTTTCCATAAAGTTTGCTAATCGATTCCATTGATGATAGGTCAGGGAGTTCCATTGTACCAGTGTGTTTGTGTACAGATCTGTCATTTTGTGAATTCATATCTCAATGGTTGTGGTTATTTGTAATAATGTTGCAGGTAGTTTGATTTATTCTAAGGGCTTGTTTTAAGTGTGCGGGAGCTTCAGCCAGTTTGTCATCTGGTAACGTATGGAGGAGCTGTGGCAGAATCAGTTAGACGATTTTTTTTTTTTTTTTTTATCCAGTGTTCACCAGTACCAGGGTTCCAGACTCCGTTTCCGCATGGTGGTGTGTCCTTCATTCCTATGTTCCTCACTGTCATCAGGACGCAGTAACCGAGTGGTTTAAGCGTTGGACTTGAAATCTGAGGATCATGGTAACGGCGCCTGGTGGGTAAAGGGTGGAGATTTTTTCCGATCTCCCAGGTCAACATACGTGCAGGTCGTGCCTGAACCCCCTTCGTGTGTATACGCACGCAGAAGATCAAATACGCACGTTAAAGATCCTGTAACCCATGTCAGTGTTCTGTGGGTTATAGAGATACAAAAATACCCAGCATGCATAAACCACGACATAGTCATCAGCAAGTCGATGTTGGTCGTGTAACGGAAAGAAGGTGTGAATGGGTAACTGACTTCAGCTGGGGAAGGTTAAATCGTCGGAAAGAGAAGATTGGCTCCCGTCTTCCCATTGCCATCCCCTGGACAAGGTGGATATGTATTAACTGCCCCCATGGCCGTATTGGACCATTTTAACATTGTATTGTAGTACTCTTTTTGTCACAACAGATTTCTCTGTGTGAAATCCGGGCTGCTCTTCCCAGGGAGGGCGCGTCCCTACACTGAGAGCACCACCCTTTTTTTCTTTCGAATTTTTCTGCATGCAGTTTTATTTGTTTTCTTATCAAAACCGGATTTTCAAACAAACAAAAAATAAAAAGAATTTTGCCAGGGACAACTCTTTTAAATTGTTGCCGTGGGTTCTGTAACGTGCGCTAAGTGCATGCTACACACGGGACCTCAGTTTATCGTCTCATCCGAATAACTAGCGTCCAGACCATATCTCAAGGTCTAGTTGAGGGGTAGAAAATACTGGCCTGGCGACTGTGGGATTCGAACCAGCGCGCTCAGTTTCTCTCGCTTCTGGGCGGACGCTTTACCACTTGACCCAAAAGGTACTTAAATGTAACACGTGGGCTCAATCACTTCAATGTAACGCGTGGACTCTATCACTTAAATGTAGCACGTGGACTCAAACACTTAGAAATCTAACACGTGGACTCAGTCACTTAAATGTAACACATGGACTCAATCACTTAGATGTAACACATGGACTCAATAAATTAAATGTAACACGTGGACTCAATCACTTAGATGTAACACATGGACTCAATAAATTATATGTAACACGTGGACTCAATCACTTAGATGTAACACATGGACTCAATAAATTAAATGTAACACGTGGACTCAATCACTTAGATGTAACACGTGGACTCAATCACTTAGATGTAACACGTGGACTCAATCACTTAGATGTAACACGTGGACTCAAACACTTAGAAATCTAACACGTGGACTCAATCACTTAAATGTAACACGTGGACTCAAACACTTAGAAATCTAACACGTGGACTCAATCACTTAAATGTAACACGTGGACTCAAACACTTAGATGTAACACATGGTCTCAATCCCTTAGATGTAATACGTAGACTCAATCACTTAGATAACACGTGGACTCAATCACTTAGAAATCTAACACGTGGACTCTGTCACATAGAAATCTAATACGTGGAATCGATCACTTAGAAATCTAACACGTGGACTCGTCACTTAAATGTAACACGTGGACTCAATCACTTTGATGAAACACGTGGACTCAATCACTTAAATGTAACACGTGGACTCAAACACGTAAATGTAACACGTGGACTCAGTCACTTAGAAATCTAACACGTGGACTCAAACACTTAAATGTAACACGTGGACTCAAACACTTAGATGTAACACATGGACTCAATCACTTAAATGTAACACGTGGACTCAAACACTTAGAAATCTAACACGTGGACTCAATCACTTAAATGTAACACGTGGACTCAATCACTTAAATGTAACACGTGGACTTAAACACTTAAATGTAACACGTGGACTCAAACACGTAAATGTAACACGTGGACTCAATCACTTAGAAATCTAACACGTGGACTCAAACACTTAAATGTAACACGTGGACTCAAACACTTAAATGTAGTTTTGGTATAAAGGTTAAAACACGCCCATCGGATCCTGAGAACAAGGAACACAGTGCAGTATTGGACCGAGTGACACACAATATAACTGCCACCAGCATAGAACTAATGTCACATTACTGAGTGTCTTCGTGTGGGACAAATATCATCAGGGAAATGCCATGCGGTGTGATTATTTCCATAACGTTATGAATCATTACACTTCTTCATTGATATATCCCATTTTTATCTGTATGGAAATTACACATACTTCAAAAAATGTTAGCCCCTTGACTGCCGATAAAAAACAACAACAGAAAGTGGTATTTCATCATATCATAAATCAATATCCAGAACAATCAGCTAAAAAAAAAAATTAGGAATATGTCGTCTGGAGACATGCCACTCTTGATCAAATGTGTGAATCTTCAGCCTTCCAGAGTTATTTTCCTTTCTTTTGATGATGTCATCAGTGACATCACTATGCCCGTGAGGTTTTAGTGAGGGGCATGGCTGTTGAGAGGTTAAGTGCTATTTCTAAAACGCTGGTATATCTTTATAAACATGTTAAACATCGAGAAATGATTTAGGCTGCATATGTCTTTTTTTTAACGGAAGAGAGTACCTCTGGTTATTATTGGTGTTCATTACATTAGGTGCATACACCACTTTTTGGGCTGGAAATTCAGCGTCAGTTCAGCATGCCCACGAGAAGAAAAACTTTGTCAGTACCCAAGCGGTCCTTCACGTTTTGTGAAGAACTACAGATGGGCAGGCACAGAGGTATAGCCAGAGACAGAGTGTGTACGAACGGAATGTGGGTAGGTATGGCAGGGAAGGAGTAGAGGCCAAGTAAAGATCATCACTGAAGTGGAGTGGTGGCCTAGTGGAAGCACGCCCGCATAGGGAGCGAGAGATTCTGAGTGCACAGGATCAAACCCCACACTCCTCATCCGCTAGGCCTCGAGTGGCGGTCTGGATGCTAGTCTTTCGGATGAGACGATGAACTGAGATCCCGTGTGTAACATACACTTTGCGCTTGTAAAATAACCCATACTACCCCACTCAGAGAGAACAAAGGGTATTATTGTCCATACTTATATAGTGTCTATCTTTGATCAGCAGCCAAACTCAAGCCAAGTGCTTTACAAATAACAGGGTTACCTATCTGGGTAGAACAGACTATCAGCTGTCTTCAGGCGCTCATCACTCTTGCCTTGTGTCATGCAGTCTTCAGTCACACGCACGCACACACATGTTTTATTAGCAGTGGTTGCCAAGGGAGACGTTTTAGCGTACAGTTGGTGAGGAACACTGAAAAACATATCCCTCTTGCTGAAAATTATGTCCAATACAAAATGGCCTGGTTCCTTTTTCTGATCCTTTTTTGCTCACGTGTTCCTTTACATACAACGTGAGTCTGTGTAATAATACGGTATTTCAACTGTGTGTGTGTGTGTGTGTAGTAAGCTATAACATATTCATTTTCTCTTAAATACCTTGTGTGCTGACACCAAGTTTGGCTTAACTTTTTTTTCTTTCTTTTTTTTCCTTTTTCTTTTTTTTTAATGTTCCTCCCATACATAATAGATATAATAATAATGTACTTCTTCGATGGACATACATTTTTTATGTTTTAAAATAATAGTTCCACAGTCAGGTATTCTTGCATGTTTATTTCTTATTAACAGCACTCCTGTGCAACCAAATGATACTGATTAATGCCAGTCATTTAATCAAAAGGAAAATACCTCTTATATGTATGGAAGTTACATTGTAGCATACACTTGATACGAGGAATTGAATTCTACCATGGAAAGCTGAAATCAACCTGAATGTGCTTGGGCTTTTTTTTTTTTTTTTTTTTTTTGCTTTTTTTTTTTCAACGGATTTCGTTAATATAAAACATTATATTTTGAAACAGGCCTGTGGCTAAAGGCACTGAAAGGCTACTGTGTTACACTCTCTATGTGAAGATCTTACACTAACCGCTTTTATCCAAGTGTTCCTTTGTCGGTAAAAGTGGTGTTGCAGTGTCTTCATACATATGCAGGAGCTCGTCCACTGACGGTACGTGATAATATATTATTTAAAGGAGGTAAAGAAAGCCACTAAGTTTTATTTAGAAAATAATTTCTGCAAAGGCCTTGTAACTTACTGCATGATATCAACGATCAACGATCGAAATCACAGACTTTCTGGTCACAAAACACACAAGAAAGAAATGGCAAACAGATATTTGGGACATTGCTGTCACTGCACGGAACGCGTATCACGAAATTCTTCCTGTCTGGATTTAGATCAGTCCGATCACACACACATACACAGGGAGAGAGAAAGAGGGAAATTGAAACATTTTGAAGTCACGCACATCGACAATGAATAGCCATTATTATGGCATTTTGCAGAAACCAAAGTGATGAACTGACGAGTCACACAGCACGAAATGAGTGCCATGTGAGTTTTAGAATGTTTGCGATCCATCAAAATTTTGTCAAAGGACCGAACTTACCCGGATTGATTATCATGCTTTATATACCATGCCCGAATATGTGTTTCGTTATGATTTATCGAAGTCAGAAGGTGGTAATGAAGACCGGGAAAGGTTGAGATGTATATTATGATCACAAAACATTGAAATGCCCATCGACAAGGCTTAGAACGTGTCGTTCAGCTTTCCGACACTCGTTTCTAGCAGCGAGCAAAAATATTATTTGATCAACAATATTTAAGTACGGGAAACCTCACTCTAACTCTACCCCACCCTCGCCTTTCAATTTTCGGTTCGGTTGTTGTCAGGAATCACACGTGAGCCATGAAGGTTTTGCCTCTTGTTTTAAGATGACAGAAGACGGGTGAACAGACCTTAAAACGAGAACATGAAAGAAACGGAAGAAAGCGTCTTTACTCAGTACCGAGAGTTCGAGCTTGCTTGCCTGTAGTTTTTTTTCAGTGGTGTCACACCACCTTCCACAAACAAATTGTTACAAGCAAGTCTTGGGTTGGACACACTGTGGTTAAGGAAAGTTCATTAATGTTGCCTGGCAACAGGCGCCCAATAGTGGTGTTGTAATGAATTGGAGGGAGCTTCCGGCCAGTGTCACGGCTGAGGCCAGGCTTTTTCTTGTCTTGATCTGGACGGCTTCTTTTACCTTTCTCTTCCAGGAACTGTTTGTGTGTGTGTGTGTCTGTGTGTGTGTGCGTGTGTGTGTGTGTGCAGCAACGATGTCCCGTGGAAGGTTGTGTGAAACCATTGACATATACATGTAAGTTCAAACTCTTGATTGTGAGTCGGGAATTCATTTTCTCTGTGTATAGATCTAAAATCAGAGAACCGATACCAGCGAAAACAGGAAAGTTGTGTGTTGCAGGTGACAGTCGCTGTTCTTTTCAGCATCCTGGCCACTTCCATGGCCGACACCTTGTGTAAAGACACGGTGAGATAAACATTTGTTTTTTGTTTGTTTGTTTGTTTGCACACATGGGTACACAATGAATCATCAAAGGCAGCAGAAGATTAATATAGATAAAAAGGCGTCATCGTGATGTAATCATACGAAGCGGAGTATTGGTGTGTTGTTTTTTCTTTTCTCGTGAACAACACGTTTTAAGTACCTTTACTTTCCATTGAGCAGGTGCCATGACGAGTCGGTTAGGCATTACCCTTCTCATCCAGTGTCCACTAGTGACCAGACTTGGAGGCCCAAAATCAGTATGGTGTTGTGTCTTTGGGAAAGGCATCTTATTCCGATTTCCCTCACCCCACCCAGCTGTTTGATTTCACTAAGGGATGGTTAACACAGCGGAAGGAGAGGATTGGGCCCCGCCTTCCTGTGCCAAAGCCTCGACATTTGATATCAATCCGTTGCCCCGAAAGCCATAAAGGCTACGGGACGCGACCTTGGCTTCTTTTCAACTTCTTCTGACAATTTTCTGTTCACTCGTTTTGTTTTTCAATCTCTGCCTTCAACAGATTATGCCTTTTGTTCTCCTCTCAATAAATGTGACCATTTGTTTGGATCGTTCAGCTGACTTTTTTTCTTTTTTCTTTTTTTTTTTTATACAGTCAACCATTCATATACCCTATGTGATACCCATCTTTTCATATTTCGACCATTTCATTTTTCTCAAATATTCAGTCACACGCGTGACACATAAATAGAATATTGTTTGCTGTTTACTCCAAACTGTTAATGGAAAGTAAGACAATACACTACTTATCAGCTAAGGTTGTGGTGATTGTCATGATTATAATGATTATGATGATGGTGGTGATGGTAATGGTCATGATGATGGTGATGGTGGTGGTCATGATGATAAAGATGATGATGGTGATGGTCATGATGATGAAGATGATGATGGTGATGGTCATGATGATAAAGATGATGATGGTGATGGTCATGATGATGAAGATGATGATGGTGATGGTCATGATGATAAAGATGATTGTGGTGATGGTCATGATGATGAAGATGATTGTGGTGATGGTCATGATGATGAAGATGATGATGGTGGTGGTCATGATGATGAAGATGATTGTGGTGATGGTCATGATGATGAAGATGATGGTGGTGATGGTCATCATGATGAAGATGATTGTGGTGATGGTCATGATGATAAAGATGATGATGGTGATGGTCATGATGATGAAGATGATGATGGTGATGGTCATGATGATGAAGATGATGATGGTGATGGTCATGATGATGAAGATGATGATGGTGGTCATGATGATGAAGATGATGATGGTGATGGTCATGATGATGAAGATGATGATGGTGATGGTCATGATGATAAAGATGATGATGGTGATGGTCATGATGATGAAGATGATGATGATGAAGATGATGATGGTGATGGTCATGATGATGAAGATGATGATGGTCATGATGAAGATGATGATGGTGATGGTCATGATGATGAAGATGATGATGGTGATGGTCATGATGATGAAGATGATGATGGTCATGATGAAGATGATGATGGTGATGGTCATGATGATGAAGATGATGATGGTGATGGTGGTGGCAGTGATGATTCCTGGCCCATTCCGCTGTGCAGGTGTGCCAGGGGTCAGATGTGTGTTATGAGGTGGAAACATGTGATGCTAACAACGCCTGTTCCTTGGAGGCCACCTGTCTTGGTGAGTCTGTGTCTGTATGTCTGTCTGTCACTCTTTCAATTCCTCTTTCCTTTCCGTCTCTCTGTGTCTCTCTCTTTCTCTCTCTCTCTCTCAGATATGTATCTGAGGCAATAAATATACGGAAAACGTCCATCATCGGTCCAGATACCCATTAATCAATTAAATATTAGGATGAGTTTTATGAGAAATAAAGCATAGATAAAAAGGAAGGGCTGCATTTGGATGGTCAATCTCAACATTGTAATTAATATGATGTGTCCGTATTGATATGATGGGTTTTGATGTTCAGGCATAAATAATTATTTCATGATTTGTATGTTCTTTAGTATGTGTTTTTATTGATATGATGTGTGCCGATGTTACATGCGTAAATATTCATTATATGATTTATATGTACTTTGTTTTCTGTGTACTGTCCAAACCTTGGAGACGAACGACTGAAAAAAAGGCACGTTGCCCCCCTATCACATGTACTTTAAGTTAATGACAAAGTGCCAAAGTGTCGAAAATCTCTTATTAGTTTATCTTGTTTCAATTCTTTTTTTTCTTTCTTTCTGTTCCATTTTATCTGTTTTGCACTATTTTGTTCTGATTAGTACCTACTACCACCTATGTCACTAGAGCTTTACAGCAAATGGCATTAAACATTTCAGTGTTCAGTGCTCTCTCTCTCT
This sequence comes from Babylonia areolata, assembly GCF_041734735.1. NCBI lineage: Eukaryota > Metazoa > Mollusca > Gastropoda > Neogastropoda > Buccinidae > Babylonia > Babylonia areolata. Next base: position 19,103,969 of record NC_134898.1, read on the forward strand.
CTCTCTCTCTTCGTCCCCTTTCTCTTTCTCTTCCTCCCTCTGTCTGTCTGTGGAGGAGATACATCATGCTGTCAAACTCTATTCTGGAATGTTATGATGTATTTGCAGACTTCAACTTTTCTTCAGGTGTCTTCATAACCTATGTGATTCAGCAACATACATTAACATCACCATTTCCTTGTTTAGATCCTGGTCAAAACAATATTCTAATCAAGGCATACTGCACAAAAATATACATATTTTTCGAGGCTTCTTGAATAGATTTTTTGTAGGTACAGAACTGAATAATATACAGCAGGGATAAACCTAAAATCTACCGATTTTCATATCAAATGGATGCCATGTTGACAATTGTTCTTCGACAAATTAAGTTGGAATGATTGTTTCGGGAATATTAATTTCAACTGCGATATACTTGATCTTCTCAGGACGTGAAACTTGAAAAGCCCAAAATAGTTGCAGATTCCCTCGGAACAGTTTCACATAGATATACATTTCAGCACACCGTCATAAATTTCACAGTCACCAACGTGAGAATGTTGCCTTTCTTTCGGACAATACTTTTTTTTTTCCTTTGTTTTGTTTTTTTGTTGTTTTCTTTATTTTCTGTTGTTGTTGCTAATAGCTTTCGCGTTTATTACGATACTGCTGTATTCATTTCTTTTCGTCATTTGGTAGCACTTATATGGATGTTTTTTGTTTGGACAAATGGTTCTCCGGTGTGATTCAGGATATCATTATTCCTTTGAATTATCCTATTTCAGAATGTCATACACGTTTTGTGTTTCAAAAATAGATGTGATGGAGGTTTATCATCCCTAAATTACGATAGACATTTAGCCTCAAATTATTTGTTAATTACGAAAAAATTGCTGGAAAACAACCCAGAAGCCACTGCTTATTAAGTATGACACGTTTGTATCTTTATTACTCTTTCCATGGCATGTCAGTGAGCTGTTCCCCACGTTTGCTAATGTGTGTTTCTATTTGTACAGTGTCTATTGTTCTTGCCCAATTGTCACAACATTTATATGAGTAAGGCATTCTGTTAGATCCTGATGGCCACTGATTGTCATTCTAATCACACCACGTTTTGTGTGTGTGTGGGTTTTTTTTTTTGGGGGGGTGGGGGTGGGGGGGGGTCTCTTGTTCACTCCCACCCTCTCTGCTTCGTTTTCCACCCCCTTCTATCTCTCTCTCTCTCTCTCTCTCTCTCTCTGTATATAATAAAAGTTCAGTTTACTCTGGTTTGGGTTCAGTCATATTTTGGCAGGATATGTTGGAGTACGAGATATGCCCCACCCCCCTACTCTCCCCACCCCCAAAAGTTCTTAATACGAGAACAGATTTCTAACACAAATTATGGAAAAGATTAGACCAGGAAGGTTAGCGTCCAGACCACCACTCAAGGTCCAGTGAAGGGGGAGAATATACTGGCGAGTGTGTGATTCGGTCACATGCACTCAGATTCTCTCCCTTCCTGGCTGGACGTAGTACCACCAGGTCATCACTTCCCGTAGTGACTTAGTTACCACTGTCAGATCGGAGACTTTGTTATCCATGGTCAGGATTTTTTTCCTCCATGGTCTGCACATTTTTAGTGGCATTACTCCCACGCCGCTCATTCCAGTCCCTCATACACTGCCACACCCCAGTTCTGTCGCATCCCCAGCGTCGGCAGTCTGCAGGGAACTATCGATGATAGATTGAATGGAGGCCGCATACCAGAGGAGACCCTGCACTGCTACCGAATCACCTACTAAAGCCTCCTGCTGACGATAGTAATCGTCTATTGGCGGAACCAGACTGAGCGAGCGACCCCCCACCCCCACTCCACCCCCAAAAGTGGAGACCGCCACCGCGTCCCTCCAACGACAGCCCTCCACCCCCAACCCCACCCCTGAATCTGCCGACACCGAAGACCTTGACACGGGCTTACCCCAATCACGCTCGGTTGTGGAGAGGACCCAAACTGGGGTGTTTTCGTTTTTAATTGAAGATGAACGATGAGGAAGAGGAGGACACTGTGGAGTTTCAGTTTAACGTCTTTCCACTTGAGTTTTGGGACTACATGACAAGGCTGTAGTCTACACTTGCAATTTATAATGATAGCCTGTCGTGTTACAAAGCCTTGTAGATAATGCAGACACTAACTTTGTTGGTAAGAAACTTTGAGCAGCACACCCAGAGAGCGACACACCCGTGAAAGAGGCGAAGCAGGACAAGAGGCAAAACTGTCAAGAGGCTACTGAGGGTGGCGGTACGATCAAAGAGTAGGTGAAACGGTAATAGGCGAATCGGAACAGCAACCGTTGAAATCCAGCATTGTGTTGTAACAGGGGCAGACTACGATGCTCCAGGCGGCTGCATTGACACTCGGCCACTGCTGACGGGGAGTGGGTACGGCGCCCGTGTGTGTCACGCCAAGAAAGTATGTCCGTCAGGATACTACTGCAGCACCGAGCTCATGGACACTTTCGCCAGGTGCTGTCGTGCGGCTCCAGGTGGGTATGCGTTTGTGAATTCTAAACACACACACGCACACGCACACACACACAGACACACGCACAGACACAGGCCCACAGACACACATGCATGCGCACAGACAGACGCGCACACACGCACATACACACACGCGCGCGCGCACACACACACACACACACACACACACACACAGACAAACACACAAATTCACACGCACGCACACACACACACACACACACACACACACACACGTGCACAAGGATCCTGAGCTGACGTGCGTTCGTGCCTGGTACATAGTGACTTAATTTATAATTTCTTAGCAGATTAGTTATTGTTGGGATTAAAGGGCCCATCGCCATCGAAGCGGTGAAGTCTCAACCACTGTTTCATGTAGCTTGGCATCGGAAGGCGGAGCCCAGTCCTCTCCTTTCGCCCCTTTTTACCTCCCCCACCTGCAGTCAGGTGCTCGCTCACACATATAAACTGTCTTCTTATATATATATATATATAGAGAGAGAGAGAGAGAGAGAGAGAGAGAGAGAGAGAGAACCGTCTAACGGTCAAGGAGACACCGTGCAGAGTCAGAGTCAGACATTGGACCTGTGTTCGATCCTGTGTTCACCAGTGATCAGTGTTTCAGCATGGCTATGTTTCCTTGGGAGAGGCACTTTTTCCTCACCCCATCCAGGTGTAAATTGGTGCCTGACTTGGGGTCACGGAAGGTTAAAGCGGCAGAAGGAGAGGATTGACACCCTACCTTCCAATGCTGACCCTGGACACAGTGGGTATTACTGATTGCCTCCATGGCCGAAAAGGCTGTGTGACCTTTCATCTTAACGTTTTAATTGCGAACAAGAAAATCAAGGTCATGTCGTCTTTTTACCAAACTTAGACTGTGTTCCCACGACGGGGAAGTGGTTATAAAGTGTTTTTGGAACCGGATCGAGCATCAACGAAATAAACCGTTAATGATCCGGACATGCGGCTAAATTCGGGAGACTTACAACCTACTATTGGTGCGACTGTGAAGATTTATGAATTAAGTCACAGTGGCCGTGAGAGTCTATGGCATCTTTAATATTAACCTAACATTGTTAATGGCTTCTTGTTGTTTCGACAGGTGTTACGGATGCATACACTGTTAGGAGTTTTATGTACATGGGGTGATAGAACGCTACAGGTAGATGATACACTTTTTGCGTGCAGTATCGAAGAGGACTGAATGATTTCCTATACGTTTGCATGCAGGCAGTTGTTTGTCCGTCAGTCTGTCTCTTTTTAGGCCTACATACTGTATGTCTGCTTTTCACTTTGCACATCGTTCTTCCTGTCCTGTGTGTCTGCCTGTCATCCTGCTTGTCCGTGCATGTCACTCAGTCTGAATATATATATACATTCAAAAGATTCATGCATCAGCTTATGGGCGTGAAATATTTGAACATTCACTGTCGCCGTCACTGACTTTACCATCACTCACATACACAAACGGAATATACACACAAACGTTCATAAACCGCACATGTACACGTGGGCACACACGCACACAGACACAAATATACACACAGGCATACCTACGCACACGTACACATGTGAACATGCACAAAACACAAACGCGCACACATATGTACATGCGCGTGCGCACACACCCACATACACATGCACGCACGCACTCTCACTCCCCCAACCACTTTTCACACACGATCTCCATCCTTGTCAAGACACTGGAGCTGTTGGTAATGCTGCACACAAACCACATGACCATCACTTCAGTTGTGACATTCAATGGATTTGCGCTTCCAGGCCATAGACACAAATAATCCTAGTGTCTATGTTCCATGCTGATTTTACGTTAGCTGATTATGTTGCAATACACATCATGACTGCAGTTAGTAAACGTTAGTTTGATCAGGATCTTAGTCGAAGTTCCAAAGATTCATGCATCAGCTTATGGGCGTGAAATATTTGAACATTCACTGTCGCCGTCGGCTCTCTTATGGCTGTATAATCTGTATTGCATGACGTCACTTCTCCACTTGCCATTCTGATCTTTGTTTGAGTTCAGAGAGAAAATACGAATTTTCCTGTGCCTTTGTCATATCGAAATCTAAAATTTACTTAATTCTAAATCGTCTGACACCACATATATGCTCAGGAAAATTCTTGTTTTAAAGTCACAGGCAGGCAAATATGTGGGGGTTTTTTTCATGTGGCTGAATAATTTGTATTGCATGACGCCTCCACTTGCCATTCTTGTGTTCGTTTGAGTAGTGCAGAGAGAAAATAAGAATTTTCCTGTGCCTCTTTCATATGGAAATTTAAAGATTATCCAGTTCTGATTCTTTTGATTCCACATAGATATTCAGGATAATTACGGTTTTTTTAAGTCACGGGCACACACATATGTGTTTTTTTCATGAGCTGATTTCTCCATTTCTACTCCTCGGGCACACGAACTTAGAAAAGATCATAGAAAAAAAGTGTGTTTTTTTTAATCTGTGATTTATAAACTTTTAGATGGTATACACATTTTAAAAATGATAAATTGCGACTTTAGCCGGTTCATATACCTATCTATCTATCTATCTATCTCTCTCTCTCTATGTGTGTGTGTGTGTGTGTGTGTGTGTAATCTCTCTCGCTCGCTCTCTCAACATATAAACATATATAGATATCACTGGACCTGTAACCTTGTTACGTTGTGGAAGTGCTGCATTGCTGAACACATCATCAACTGTCTCCTGTTTATAGATAGATAGATAATTATATCTATCTATCTATCTATCTATCTATCTATATATATATATATTATATGCCAATACAGATAGTTCACACTCTCTTCGTGCCCTAGGCTCCGCTTCTTGCAGAAAGCACTGAGGTAAATGCTAAGACTGGTAGAATGTAAAAATATCAACAACAGTGGGCTTTTCATGTCTTTAAAACTTGTATTCTTAAAAAGCAGTAAATTTTCGCTGTAAAAAAAACAGCTTCTTCAGGCAAGGGTACAGAAGTGAAAGCTTTCCAGGCTGGTTAAACAGCAACCAGTGAGTAAAAATCAGGTAAAACTGGGCAGGTAAAAACATGCTGCATGCAAAACAATTACAGAATTTATATATATATATATGTGTGTGTGTGTGTGTGTGTGTGTGTGTGTTGGTGGTGGTGGTGGTCGTCGTCGTGGTCGTGGTCGTGGTGGTATTTTTTAACGGTGTGTGTCTGTATCTGGGTGTCTGTCTGTCTGTCTGTATCTGGGTGTCTGTCTGTCTGTCTGTCTGTATCTGGGTGTGTGTCTGTCTGTCTGTATCTGGGGGTGTGTCTGTCTGTCTGTGTCTGGGTCTCTGTGTGTGTGTGTGTGTGTGTGTGTGCGTTGCATGCACGTACATGCGTGTGTGATTCCCTTCGCTTTAGCTGCTGCCGAGAATCCCGGGCAGTGCCCCGCACCGGTGGATGAAGACAACCACTTCTGTGTGGACGAGTGCCTCAGTGACGCCGACTGTCACAGCGGCAGTAAGTGCTGCCGCAGCACTGTCTCCTGCCCCGCCAGGATGTGCCTCTACCCCCCCTCTGGCAACTAGCTAGCGGTGAGGTGCCACCACTTCTGTTTCAAGAATGCACGCGCACGCACTCACTCACGCATGCACGCATACCACACACACACACACACTCATTCACACATACACATCACACACACACGCACTCATTGACACACACACGCACACGCACACACGCACGCACATACACGCACACACGCACGCACACTCACACACACACACACGCACGCACTCCAAGGTTTACACACCACATACACTCTCTCTCTCTATCTCTCTCTCTCTCTCTCTCTCACACACACACACACACACACACACACACACACACACACACACACACACAAACGGTGAGTCGGTACTCCTTGCCAACACATTGTCGTGGCACTGGTTTGGATAAGACAACATCATGGCTGTCATTACGATCAATAGCAGTTAACAATGCTGCACGGTAGACGAGTAGCCTATTTGGACTGTTAATGCGTTGTATTTTCAGGATCTTTTTATTTCATTACGTGAACATGTTCATTTCACGATCTTGGTTGTGTGCATTTAAAGTAAATTAAGATAAATTAAACAAAACATTGAGGAAAAAACTATTACATGTGTGCGAGTTTGAGAGTTTCAGAATTTGTTCGTTGTATTTTTGATTGTGTATTATGATTGTATGTATGACTTATGCGCGTGCGTGTGCGTACGTTTGTGTGTGTTGTAGTTGTGGGGCAGGGGGGGTTGGAGGGGGGAGGGGGGGTTGGAGGGGGGGAGGGGTGCGGCGGTGAATAATTTTTAGTAATGTTTGGTATATTGTGTTCAGTTTTTTTTCCTTTTTGATTATTACGTGTTCTGTTTGTAAACGTCTAGGGCTTATTTTCAACATTAGGTGTGAATGCTCATAATGATAATGATGATAGTGATAATGATAATAATAATAATCATCATCATCATCATAATAATAATGATAATAATGTGAGAAAATGAGAGTGAGAGACAGAGAGACGGATAGAGACAGACAGGAGAGACAGACGGACATAGACAATTGCTCAATTAATCAATATAATGCGCTTTGTTGTTTCCAGATACAGACGATCATCTCCACCACCACCACCACCACGACTACCAACACCTCCACCACCACTACCACAAGCGTGCCTTGGAAGAACGGACCCGGACCCCAACACTGAACACCTCGACTGCTCCCCGCGCCCCCCCCCCCCCCGGGCCCCCCACCCCCCACCCCCTCCCCATCTCCATGTCGCCAACGCTCTCCAGTCACCCTCTCCTCCAAACCATCTCTCTTTCTCCCTTCCTCCTCCCTTCCACGTTCCGTTAGCCACATCCACGTTAAAGATGATGACACCCGGCTGAAAGAACAGTGCGGTTGTCAGCAGTAAAGGCCCTGGCGCCATGAGACCGTTGTCTGTTTCCCCAGCTCTGTACCCCTGCCCCCTCTCGCCCCCACTTTATATATCCCCCCCAACCCCCAACGCCCCCCCCCCCTCCCCCCCGCACCCCCCCAAATCTATCAAGTCTGTGTTTCTCCAGTTCTATGTCACCACCTTGTTCCTATATTTATGTTCCGGCCAAGTCTAAATTCCCTTTAAGTCGGTTTCAACAGGATTATGTTCCCCAAGTCTGTGTTCCTTCAGGTTTTATGTTCCAGTACTATATCACCCAGGTCTGTGTTTCCCCGGGTCCATGTTTCCCCTTGTCTATGTCCTCCCAAGTCTAAGGTTTATGTTCCCCCAAATCTATGTGTCTTCAGTTCTATGTTGTTTTTTTTCAGGTCTGTATTTGCGTTCCCCCGTGTCTGTCAAAGTTCTCCCAGGTTTCACTCACACTCCAAGTCTTTGTCCACAGCTCTCTATATTTCCCTTAGTTGCGTTAGTTATTTCCAAAGGTCTGTGTACCCCAGGGTCTGTGTACGTAGACCTGGGGAAACAGGGACGACCCTGGCAGCCCGACCTCCGCGGGGAAAGACAGATGAACGTGGAACACATAATAAAGACAGTGAACAAGAAGAGGACTGTCGTCACTTTGAGTGTGTGCTTGACTGTTTGCACGTGTCTATACAGCCATGGGCTGACATACACGTATGGGGAGACTACATCCTTTTTTCTTTTTTCTTTTTTTTTTTAAGTTTCTCTCTTTCTCTTTCTGCTGTGTCATGTACGAAGCTGAAGTCCCGCGGGCATTTCAACTGAACTTAGAATAATCTGCTTTTAGTCTGGAAAGGTTGAACAGCTTTCTGGTCTGACGTAGTCCGAAGATAGATGCCCTCTGTGGCAACTGTGGCCTGGTGGTAATGCGTCCGCCTGGGAACAGAGAGAGAGAGAATCTGAGGGCAAGGGATCGAATCTCACACACGCCAGAATTTTCTTCCCCATCTACGTGATCTTGCGTGTTGATCTGGGAGACGATAAATCGAGATCCCGTGTTCAGCATGCACTCGGATCAAGTAAAAGAACCCACGGCAACAAAAGGGTTGTCTCTGGCCAAACTCTCATTTGACAGTGAAACAAATGCAGACAGAAACTTTTTTTTTAACATGCAGCGCGCTGCAATGTCGCGACGCGCTGTCTACGGGGAGAGCAGCCCGAATTTCGCACAGGGAAATTGGTGATGACAAAAGGTAATCAATACAATGGAATATAATACAATACAATGGTATAGACTATGATTGCTGGATATGCCGGATTTAAATGTGAAGTCGATTCTGACCAGCCACAAAAAACCCGATGGCCAATCGCGGCTAGCCCCAGCCCAGAATGACCCAGACTCCCAGCAGGGTGGTGGTAGATTGAGGCTGTTACACTGAGAATAGGCGAGTCAGGAACAAGCGACCTGGGAATAGGCGAAACAGGTGTATAGTAGGCGTATTGGCAGGACAGCAGCGTGAGCATCACAGGCAGTGATCACCGTGAGGGTGGGCGTGCCTACGGGATAGGAGCAGGTCCCATTCTCCTCTTCCCGTTTCGCCTTATTCGTTGTTCGTGCCGCCATCCTCAGTGGCCTCTTCAGAGTTGGACTCTTTGGCCTGTATCGCCTACCCACCGATTCCGTTTCGCCAGTTCAGCCTCTCTCTCTCTCTCTCTCTCTCTCTGTCTTTCTTTGTCTCTTTCTCTTTCTCTTCTCTATCTCTCTTCCTCTCATCCTCTCTCCCTCTCTCTCTCACACACACACGCAAGCGCGTACAGAGAGAGAGAGCAGCTGAGTACATAGGCGAAATGGTAATATGCAAACCGGGATCACCAATCTGGTGAAATGCGAAACGGAATAGCCGAATTAGAAACTGATGAATCTGGATGATACCGCGGGACGGAGGTATGGCCATGAAGAAGAAGATAATTACCCTCTGCACGCGCTTGCACGTTTGTGTGGGTGTGTGATATATATATATATATATATAATATGTATATATATAAATACATATATATATCGGGTGTCTCAAAAAAAGTGAACCGCTCTGTGACAAGTATTTTCTCAGTGATAGAGAAACTGAATTCATTGAAATTTTTCACACAGTAACCTTAGGGTATCATCAACAAGTCTGCAAAATATCTAAAAGTTCGGACGCAAATTATGCGAGTATTGTCTAATTCAAACCAGCACGTCAAAAAATCTAATAGCAGAGCTGTGCATCGTGTTCATGCTAGTTAATAATAATAATAATAATAATAATGGTATTTATATAGCGCTGAATCTTGTGCAGAGACAAATCAAAGCGCTTTTGCACCAGTCATTCACACGCATGCATAACTCTAAAACTGTAGAAACTAAAGACAAGGAAGGGCAGGCAAGGGAGGCTATTTTGCGAAGAACTGTGTGCACCCTCCTCTCTTTCACTCCTCTCATCGCGGACACCGACTGGTAGCCTACATATCACCTCTGCATTCTTCTTACTTCCTGATACACCAAGCATGCAGGCCTGTCCAGGCATCAGTGCACACCACCTTACAATAAATATCTTCAGGATAAAAGACCAGAGAGACTCAACCAGAAGCATCCAGACTGCTGCAGAACCTGAACAGTGATATTTCTGTACCGGGTTGAAGACAATAAAGAATACACCAGTACGGAGTCTCCAGTCAAGTTTCTCAGTCAGTATCAACCATCCTTGTGTATCATACCCCAAAGAGTGACGGGCGCAACAGCCGAGTGGTTAAAGCATTGGACTGTCAATCTGAGGGTCCCGGGTTCGAATCACGGTGACGGCGCCTGGTGGGTCAAGGGTGGAGATTTTTACGATCTCCCAGGTCAACATATGTGCAGACCTGCTAGTGCCTGAACCCCCTTCGTGTGTATATGCAAGCAGAAGATCAAATACGCACGTTAAAGATCCTGTAATCCATGTCCGCGTTCGGTGGGTTATGGAAACAAGAACATACCCAGCATGCACACCCCCGAAAACGGAGTACGGCTGCCTACATGGCGAGGTAAAAACGGTTGCCAGGTGTTGGCATCTGTCAATCAGTGTCAGTCTAAAAATAGCCTGTCTGGGTGTCTAGCCCTTTTTGTTGTTGTCTGTATCCAAAATGAGTTCTGTCCAAAGTTTCAGTTTAGAAGGATCAGCCGTGCCTTTGAGTGAAAGTGATAAGGTTACCATTGAAAACTGTTTCAAGGAGAAAGGCTGGGGTGGAAGAAGGATCGTAAAGGAATTTCAAGGCAAGGGGTGGAGTCATGTCACTGTAAATAGACTTATCTCTAAAATACGCACTACAGGGTCAGTAGCACGTAAAACTGGCAGTGGGAGACCCAAGACTGCATGTTCGGAGGAGAACAAGGACCGTGTTGAGGAACTGATTCAATCCCAGAAGGAGAACCCAGGGACCCACAAATCTCTAAAAGAAGTTGCAAGCGATTTACACGTGAGCAAGTCTTCTGTGAAAAGAATGGCGAAAGAACTGGAACTGAAGCCCTTCAAGAGGATACGGGTATCAAGGAGGGACCAAAATGTTAGAGGGAAAAGAAAAACTCGCTGCCGTAACTTGAATGACCGCCTCTCGGCCACTGATGTGAAAAGGATAATTTTCACAGACTAGAAAGACTACGTTAGAGATAGCTAAAAATCGCCAAAACGATCGATGGCAAACGGAAACGAGAAATTCAGCTATCTCGCCTCTATCATGAGACTTCTAGATTTTCAGAAAAGATCATGGTTTCAGCTGGAGTATCCTGGAAAGGAAAAACAAACATTCATTGTACTGACACTGCTAGAGCCAAGGTTAATAGTGAAAGGTACATTCAGTTATTGGATGGCAATCTTCTCCCGGATTGTAGGCGTCTTTATCCTGAAACAATTATGTGTTTCAGCAAGATGGGGCTCCTTGACACACAAGTAGGGTAACCCAGGCCCATCTGGAGGAGGCTACACCAGAATTCATCAAGAAGGATGAATTGCCTCCACAACCACTGTAACTCAATGGATTATGCC
>NC_134898.1:19125425-19187925 GCF_041734735.1 Babylonia areolata
TCATTTGTGTGTGTGTGTGTGTGTGTGTGTGTGTGTGTGTGTGTGTGTGTGTGTTTTGTTTTGTTATTTTTTTTATTTTATTTTTTTGTTTTGTTTTTCTTTGTTCACTTGGTCAACAGAAAACTTCACCACGAAAAGTCTGTGCTGATATATGTCTGTGTGTATGGGTCAAGTCGAGTGCACTGGTTCGTTAGTGAGCCGAAGAAGGGATTAATTTCGTGTTGCTTGCTTGTGATTCAGGATTAAAGTCTATGCTTATTTTCTTGTAAGTAAGGAATCGATTATGTTTTTCTAGTGCTTGCAAATGAAATTTTTCAACCTATGCTGATTTTGTAAAATTTAGGAATAAGTATATACTGACTGTACAAAAGGACTAATTTTATGCTGGTTATGAATAAAGGATATCATCCTTTCGAAGCTGATTGTTCTTTAAGTAAGCATTTTATTCTGTGCTGCTGTTTGTGAACAAGGATTCAATCATAACTGTTAGGCGTTTGGAAGCGAAAATTCAAATCTATGCTGATTGTTTATGAGCAAGGATTAAGAAATGCTGATAATTTCATGAAATCATTTAAGTACATGCTGTGTGTTTGCAAGTCAGAATTTCACTCTAATCCGCGCTGATTGTTTGTGAAGATGAACTGACTGTGAACGACCATTTAAAGCTGTTTATTAATCAGTAAGGATTCCATTATTTCTGGTGTAGATGACCTGTCCTGAACAGTATATGACGACATATCTCATCAACAGAGCCTCTACTCACACACACACACACACACACACACACACACACATCCTACCCCATACACTGTCACACACACACACACACACACACACACACACACACATATATATATATATATATATATATATATATATATATATATATATATATATATATATATATATATATCCACACACACATGTGCCCGCGCACACACTCTCTCGCAATCTTGCATGCACTTACGCTTCCCCTCCACCCCACCTCCTCCCCCACTCCAGGTGACAGGTTAAAAACTTGTTTGTCCAGGTTGCCCCATCCACGATCCCGTGTGCCCATTTGGGCGAGGTGAACTGCGAGGACCTGTACAAACACTTGAACACTTATCGATCACGTCAAACCAGGAGCGAGGAACTGCAAGGACCTGTCCTTTTGGGCGAAAAGTGCCGTTCAAGAACTAATCCACTAAAGAGACGTAGGCCCTACACTCCTGCAAAAACTCGTCTTTCCATGTGAGGGGTCGCAAGTAAACATTTGTTTGCCCATGAAACTAAGATTCGACGAACCATTTCTTTACATGCAAAGAACTGTTTAAAAGAATAATGAAAAAATAAATAAACACACCCACCCACACCCACAAGCAACACCACCACCACCACCACCACCACCAACAACAACAACAACAACACCTAAACAACAACAACAAAAACTAAACAACCACTCTTTCGAAGATCAGCAAAGATTCGTCTGTCCATTGGTAGCAAGCTACATAAGTTAGCAGCTGTTTTTTTTCACGCAGGGAACACGTCCTTTGACGCCGAAACAAGCAAAGACGTTTTGGAGGAAATCTGAAACCGGCTGAACTGCAAAGAAACAAAAACAAAAAGGAGCAACCAAAGAAAAAAAAGGGGGGGGGGAAATGCGGTGATTTCTCCTTTGAATGCCGACTAGCAAGGATTTGTTGGGGGGAGAGATTCACTGAGGCTACACGTGAGACACAAGAAAGCAGACAAGCAAAAAAAGTAAATAAAAGGAAGAAGTGCGTGAACTGACGCCGAGAAGACTTTTGGAGGGGAGTCGATCAATTGAAGCTAAGTGAGCCACAAGAAGTCAAAGCAAGCAAGCGAAGCAAACCAAAGAAAGGTAAGGGGAAAAAAATAGAAGACAGAGGAATGGCGGATACGCTACGTCCAAGGGAAGTGTCCATGAGTCGCCGGCGGACCATCACCCGTTTGACCCCCGGGGCCCCGGGCCGCCTGAAGCTGTCGGGCGTAAAAGAGGGGTCCGAGGCCCCGGACAGCAGCCGTCCTGTGCACGTGAAGCTGGAAAACTCGTACCGCATGAAGCCACAGGTAAGGTCCTGGGGAGAGGGCTACGTGCTGGAAGGGAGACGGGAAGGAGTGATGAAGTGTGTTGAAAGGAGAGGGGGTGGTGATGGCTGGGGTTGGCTGAGTGACGAAAGACAGAATAAAGCGTGATTATTACAGGAAAACCTGTGGGAAGATATTACATATTTCACGTGACTACAAATTGTAATGATACTACTACTGTTACTACTACTACTACTGACAATAATAATAACGATGATGATGATGATAATGACATGATATCCATAGTTCCATGTGGACTGCTGACGCTGGGACTGCAACAAAGTGTGCGGGACACAGAATGAGCCGTGTGGGAGCAATGCCACTGAAACGGTGCAGATGATGGGGCAGCAAAAACATATGATAACAATAATGATGATGATGATGATGACTGGCATTTGTATACGCTTGCATCAATGCGCTGATAATCGCCCATTTGCACGCACTCACGCCCCAAAATGAATCACCACACTCAACCATACACACACATGACTTGAGCAGAAAACAACTCAAATTAACAGAGGAGAAAATTATCACAAAAATGCCTCACAGAACAAAAAACAAAAAACAAAAACAAAAAAAATAAACAAACAACAACAAAATATAAAGCACGTTTGGCATTGTGCAACCAATCAGTTACAATGGCCATATCAAGTGCTCGGCTGAAAGGTACATTTGGAGGCAAAAAAACAACAACATGTACTCATTAATAAGCAACACTAGCTGGTATATCTATTGTATACATGTTAGGAGTGAATGGATAATTGTCCTAAACCTATATAAGACGCATTCGCAAGAAGAATTTGCAAGCAGGTCGACTCAGAGAGATGCACTTTGCTTGTCGAGGTAAATCAGAGTGCATTTATTATGATTTCAAGGGAAATGATTAAACGAGTCAATAAATGTTTGTTTCTACTCTCGAATAATGAAAAAGGTTTCAAAAGCCTTTTTCTCTCAGTGAAAAATTTGTCAAGTAACTTGTTCTTGGTTCTTTAAAGGCTGACAAGGGATAGCTGGGTCGGGGCTGGAGGTTGTGGGTATGGGTGGGTAAATGGTTTTGTGTGTGTGTGTGTGTGTGTGTGTGTGTGTGTGTGTGTGTGTGTGTGTGTGTGTGTGTGTATTTATATATATATATATTCATATATGGATATATGGATATGGATATGCAGGTAGGTAGTATATAGGTAGGCAGAGAGTTAACATCAGCTGAGGAACATGTGTGAGCTCTGTAACATTTTCAGAACGAGGAGAGGGATACGGATATGCAGGTCGGTAGTATATAGGTAGGCAGAGAGTTAACATCAGCTGAGGAACATGTATGAGCTTTGTAACATTTTCAGAACGAGGAGAGGGATACGGATATGCAGGTACGTAGCATATAGGCAGGCAGAGAGTTAACATCAGCTGAGGAACATTGATGACCTTTGTAACATTTCCAGAACGAAGAGAGGGATACGGGTATGCATGTAGGTAGTATATAGGAAGGCAGAGAGTTAACATCAGCTGAGGAACATTGATGACCTTCATGACACTTGCAGGACGAAGAGAGGTTCCAGTCGTGGCGGGTGGAGGGCGTGATGAGGGAGGTGTTGGAGGAGAGGCTGAAGGGCGTGACTTATGACCCCGTCAAGTCTCAGGAGCTGACCAAGCAACTGGCCCAGGAGATCCAGAAAAGGGTCAAGGACTTCCGCTGGCAGCGCTACAGGGTCGTGTGTCAGGTGTGGACTTAGTCTAGGCAGTCATAATCCGTTTTCGGGGACGGGGTGGCGGGGGGTACATGCCGGTTATTTTTTATTATTTTTTTTTTCCATATTCCACCGAACATTGACATGTTGTACGGGATCTTTAACATGCGTATTTGATCCTCTGCATGCGTATGTATACACACAAAGGGGGTTCAGGCACTAGGAGGTCTGACTTGGATGACCTGGGAGATCGGAAAAATCTCTACCCACCGATTGCCGTGACCGGATTCGAACCCGGGACTCTCGGATTGAAAATCGAACGCTTTAACAACTGGGCTGTTGCGCCAGTCGCCTATGTTATGTAACGTTTACCAGTTCATCAGCTTCATTCGATGCTCACCTCAGGCAATATGACGAACATGAATAATTATCAGTCATACCAGGAACGGTGGAGATGGGATCGACCTCTGTGTGTGTGTGTGAGAGAGAGAGAGTGAGTGAGTGTGTGTGTGTGTGTGTGTGTGTGTGTGTGTGTGTGTGTGTGTGTGTGTGTGTGTGTGTGTGTGTGTGTGTGTGTGTGTGTGTGTGTGTGTGTGTGTGTGTGTGTGTGTGTGTGTGTGTGTGTGTGTGCTCCTCAGTCGCATGCAGGAATCAACCTATCTACTACGACACTAACACGACCAACATGACAATAATGTGAACGTCAATTGCAGCTACTGTTTCTTTTTTTTCTGTTTGTTTGTTGTTGTTTTCATGTGTACAGCATGCTTTCTTTAATGACCAAAAAACCTAACAAACAACACACACACACACACACACACACACACACACACACACACACACACACACACGCACGCACGCACGCACGCACACACACACACACACACACACACACACACACACACACAAACACACACACACACACACACACACACACACACACACACACAGGTCGATCCCATCTCCAACTTTCCTGGGATGACTGATAATTATTTATGTTCGTCATATTGCCTGAGGTGAACATCGACGTTAAATGTATATATATATATATATATATTATTACAGATCACCCTTGGTCAGCAGTCCCAGCAGGGCCTACAGGTGGCCAGTCGCTGTGTGTGGGACCACTCGCTGGACAGTCACGCCTCCGTCACATACGACAACAAGTCCATCTTCGTGGTGGCGCAGTGCTACGGCGTCTACTTCGAATAATCCCACGTCACAGAGGACTTTACAGTAGTAGTCACACATTGCCAAGGGCTACGTATAGTAGTAGTGATACGTCACAAAGGACTGTACAGTTGACGCAGTTCGTCCACTTTGCCTGCGTTGAGCAGAAACAAGAAATAACAACAACAAAATAATAATAATAATAATAATAAAAATAAAAACAAACTTGCACGCCATTATTTGTAGAACATTATTGTCAGCACGCACGTGCAGTGTTTCAGGGATGTCTTTGTGTTTCGCTGCCGTTCCAGGTACACTTTAGAGAAACAGTGCTCATCCTTGACGTCGAGAAATACGTTATATTCGTTTACTTTCTTTGTATCATTTATGTATCTATTTATTTATCTATTTGTTTATGCATTCATTCATTCGTTTGATTAATTGATTAATTAATTAATCTATTTGTTTGTTTATTTGTTCATTTATGTGTTTATTTACTGTGACATTCGGAAGTCGAGTTTAAGAGGGATGATAGTTTGTGACAGCCATTTGGAATATCAAAGTTTAGCGATGGGCTGGCTGAAACTGTGCCGAGTAGACCTCATTAGTTAACGATAACATAATCATCATCATCATGCTTTTGATTCGATTGAGTTTATATATTATCATTACGTGGCAATGGAGCTCGCTATGGTTCCAATACCGGAATAGCGTATCTATATGTCTGCTGTGTGATTGAGAAGCGTGCATGATGCCCACCGCCATCCTCTCCACTTTGACCAAATGGAAGGGAACATGGAGGATCATTTCAACTTTGCCTACAATGACCACATATCCATTTCAAGGTGTGTGTGTGTGTGTGTGTGTGTGTGCGTGCGTGCGCGCGTGTCAGTTCTTGTGTGTATGTGTGTTATGGGATTGGGGTGGTAAAATCCAATAAGGTCCGGGTAAGTTCTGACCAAGTGAAGAATTGACCCCTGTGTGTCAATCAGGGTGTATCCCTGGGTGTCGGACTGGTCCACATAGACCCTGGAGTCAATGTAGGCAAGCTAGATTTGACCCAGCGGTAAAAAACAAACGGGGGTACGAATAGGCCGCTACACCGACCATGGCAAATCGTGCGCTCTTGAAAGTGACGTGATGGCTCGATGTGCCAGGAGAGTATAAGGACGAAAAATTGGTATCTTGTTTGTGAGTTCGTTTCATTCGTATGATCTGGTTTCCTTTAAGTGACTGGTCTGTGTCAATGATGTGAAGGTAAATGGCAGTGCTGAGTGTGTCAAAGAGATGAGGAAAGTGGTTTATGACTGAGTGTGTGTGTGTGTGTGTGTGTGTGTGTGCCTGAGCGTGTGTGCATGTGTGTGTGTGTGTGTGTGTGTGTGTGTTTGTGTGCGCGTGCTTGTATTTCTGTGTGTTTCCTTTGTGCACATCAATAAAGGTTTATACTCAAACTTGATTATTATAAACTCTATCTCTGTCTCTCTCTATATATATAATTGTGTGTGTGTGTGTGTGTGTGTGTGTGTGTGTGTGTGTGCGTTTCTGCCTCTCTCTCCCTCCTCCTCTTTCTTCTCCTAAGCGTTCGTTCATGGCTGGCGTTGTAGGTGTTATTCCATGAATCCCAGAACCATCCGTCCACCCTTCTCCATTCTCAGTTCCAGAGTAGGTACTCTGTCCGTCAGGTCAATGACCATCAACATATAATATAGGAGACCCTGTACTGCACGCCGCCAACTCAATTCCTACTTGTTTTTCATCTTACTGTTCTCCTTGCTCTTTTTCTTCTCCTTCTCACTCTGTGTGTGTGTGTGTGTGTGTGTGTGTGTGTTGTTCAGCAGAGCAATGTTATTCTAACAATATGCGAGGATCGAAGAAGAGTTTGGTTTAATGTTCCGTACTGGTGATTGTTCTCTTGTGTGTTCAGTGGGGTTGGGGTGAGAGAGAGAGAGAGAGAGAGAGAGAGAGAGAGAGAGAGTAAGATAGTTCATACGAGTGAGCGCACGTACATGTGTGTGTGTGTGTGAAAACGTACCATTCATTGTTCAGGTGCATGAACATTATCCAATATTCTGCTCGGGATTTTCCTGACCACCATCTTTATTCAAACTACTGTGCGCAGATGCAAAGAGTGTTATGATAGCTGTGTACAGGCCCTGGGTATCAAAACAGCGGTTTCTCGAATTGTTGGAAGGAGAATTCGATTTAGAAAAAAAAGAAAAAGAAAAAAAATCTTTGGACTCGGCTCGCACACTTACGTTTCAGACTTTGCGCCTGGAAGCAGATTAGAGGTATGATCGTTTGTATAATCCCCGGATTATACGCTTTGTTGCTCTGCATGTGTTACGTGTCAGCGGGAGTGATCTACGTTCGATATCGGATTTAATCCTGGAACCAATTATGAGTCGACAGCTAGGCATTGTATAGGCAGGACGCCACCTGGGTGAGAGTGAAAAAAACGAGGAGTGAAGGGGGGGAATACCGTGGAGTTGGGGTGGAGAGGGACGGAAGACGGTTAAGTAGGTAAACGGTATTTAAGGTATGCACAAAGGTGTGTGTGTGTGTGTGTGTGTGTGTGTGTGTGTGTGCACGCGCGCGCACACACACACACACACACATTACCTTCTATGATTATGGACTGGAGAAAAACAGAGCACATTCCAGAGTGTAACAGTTTGTCTGTCCAGTTTATTATAATTATTAAAAAAACAACAACAATCATCAATGCCAAGAAAACCCATTCAACACTCCAAATAGATTCAAGCCATGAGTTAAAACAATTGGTTGAAACAATTCAGCTATCAATTCAATCATGCTGTATTGTGAACATGCAGTAACAGCAACATTTTACTGTGATTGAGTACAGTTAATTAACGATTTTCGCCTCAAATCCTGGTTAGGCCTAAAGCACACTGTTGTCAAGTAACCTGTGTGTGTGTGTGTGTGTGTGTGTGTGTGTGTGTGTATGTGCACACATGTGTGTGCAAGTGTGTACGTACATGCATGCTTGCTTGTGAGAATGTGTGTACACGAGTGACAAAGTGTGAGTGCTAGCACATGTATACATATGCAAGTGAGAATATGCATTTATGTGTGCATATACATGTATATAATTATATATGTATGAGCTTTCCTTCAGGCTTGTGTGTATGTGTGTGTTTGTGCACATGTTCATGCTCATGTGCATTCTTAAGTGTACACAAATGTGCATTCTTTTGTGAATGTAAGTGTGCATTCATGTTCTGGCTCAAAATTC
Organism: Babylonia areolata; assembly: GCF_041734735.1. Classification (NCBI taxonomy): domain Eukaryota; kingdom Metazoa; phylum Mollusca; class Gastropoda; order Neogastropoda; family Buccinidae; genus Babylonia; species Babylonia areolata. The sequence goes on from NC_134898.1 coordinate 19,133,622, forward strand.
ATGAAAGCAAGCTTTCCTAAAATATCACTCACACAGACCATTCTTTCCCTAATAAGAAATGAAATGCTGATCCATCCCAGACATATATGTGTACAATGAACTATCAGAGTTTGCGTAGCACCCAACAGATGCAAGTGTACTGGTCTGACTTGATACAGTTCTGACTTACAATTTACCTCAATTCACTTAGTCTTGACAAAATACATAAGTAAAGAGAGATCAGATTTTTCTTTTTCGAACACATGCACAACTTACACACACACACTTATTCTATCCCATCATCTGTGACTGCAGGGACACCACTGATGACCTGGCAACCAGTCCTCTCCCTGTTCCTGGTCTTTCTTGGGGCATCACAAAGTCTTGCGCCTGTCCATTCTAGGATATCATTCTCTCATCTCTTTTTCTGTCTGCCTCTCCTTCCTTGCACTCTGCCTTGCAGGACTGTCTTGGCAAGCCCTAATGATCGTGAGATGTGCCCATGCCACTTCAGTGCACCCCACCCCCACATAGTGAAACACACACACACATATACATCTAACAACACACACACATGCACAGGCACACACAGACACACACATACAAAACACACACATATGGACAAAAAGTCACTTCCAAACTCTGTATCATTCAAGAAGTATTCTGCATCATAAATGAAATAGCATGATCTGTAACAATAAGAAATACATATACAAACCCTCAGCTGTATCATAATGCCAAACACAGCAATCTACCCAATGCACATAAAGCCATTACCTGGACAAAGGTAAATTTTTATGAAAAATGAAGATGTACTTATCTGCATTATGAGATTACACACAAAACACTGTTGGGTGTTTGAAGAAAGTATTATTCATGGCTATGTGTGTGAACTGGAAGTCTTGGATGGATCTATTTACTTTTCATGGAAATAAACAGACCATCTAATTTTACATAAATCAAAACAATAAAAGTGAATATTCTCTTTTAAAGACATATAATTTGCTTAAAAAATGCAAAATGTTGTCACTGCTGATCTTCATACGAAAAAAAACAACATTTCATGAAGTACTCACATCATGTCAACACAGCATACAAACACATGATAATGAACTGTCACAAGAACTGATAAAATGAATATGGTATGTTTTCCACTGGGCAAGTTATATATATATATATTGCAAATCACATAGCTCAAAATAAAACATACATTTTTCTCATTGGTAGTATTTTTAATGATATAAATAATCAAGCTTGGAAACAAGAAAAACATGCATTCACACTGCAACATATGATAGTGTGAGAAAGCAACCTTCTTCCGATTTTTATGATAATGTCACTTATGCCAGTAATAAACAAGAAGTAACAACATCAAAACCAAAAAGAAATTAAACTTCTCCAAGCTGAATATTCACAATTAACAAAAGCAAAGATAATATAACAATAACTTCTTCAAGAAGATGGTTCACAACAACAAAATAATAACTCCAAGTCAAAAGATACAGTAAATGCCAGCATGAAAGAAAGAAAATAAACAGACTAATCTCCTATACCACTGCACTGATTTGTGCCAGCAGTAAATCTCACAAGCCATTGAACTGACACTGTATTTTTAGGTTCATCTTAAAGTTAGTCATTTCAAATGATGAAATGAACAGGAAAAAAAACACAAAAAACCAACAACAACAAAAAACCCAATGAGCAACTCAGTCTGGCTTGGACAAAACAAGTCAAAAGTTTAAAAACAAAACAAAACAAAAAAAACCCAAAAAAAACAAACAAACCAACCCAAAACAGGCTAAATGTCCCATAGCCTTTGACAGCTATTGGGCCAGTGAATTCATATTCACTGTTTCAATACTGGCATAAAATCTTTCCCTGACCAAATTCAGGTAGGTATCCATTCACACCCAGTTGGAGTGAGGGCAACAGAAATTGAGTGAGAGAGACAGAGAGAGAGATACAGAGAGAGAGAAGATAACTTTTCAATATAAATGCCTATATACAAACCCATGGTAGGCTTTCATGACATGACCATTTTCAAGCAGATCTGGTGTAGCATACATATGGATCAGTCCACATGCTTCGACGCCTCTTTGAAACTATCTCCTGGTCTATTGTTTTTTTGTTGAGCTGCTTTTTTTTTTTTTTTCTTCTTCTGCATTTTTTTTTTTTTTTTTCAGTCCACACAACCCTTAAATCTGGTGCATGATTTACAATCAACAGTTCAATTGTGGAAATTTTTGCCAAATAAACTGCCATTGTTATCATGCAACACAAGGAGCAATCATTTTCACAATTCAAAGGATACACTTTTCAAAGTTTTTTCTAATTTAATTTTTTTAGACCTGCAGTGCATTAAAATAATGTGCAGTCTTGTCTCATTGAAGCATGAAAGGGAATAATTAAAAAATGGACCCATACAAAAAAAACAACAACCCAAAACCAACAACAAAAAGAACCTGAAAAATATGCACACACATTCAACTACAGGTATTACTATTAGTAACCACACACATCTCATTGCACACCACAAATCATTTCAAGCAGCTCTGAGTTTCAAAAATCACCAGGGGGATCCAAGCTACAAAAAACTACAACACAAGCTAAACCTGACAACACAAACTGGTGTAAAGTCAGTGTCATAATCTAAGCTTTCATGGCAGTGCTGGGACATACTTTCCTGAACAAGCACCCAAGGATTCAAGACTAAGGTTAATGGTCTCATAGCCTTTTACTGTATTCCCTCTTATTTTTGTCACAACAGATTCCTCTGTTGCCATGGGTTCTTTTACATGCACTAAGAGCATGCTGCACACGGGACCTCAGTTTATCGTCTCATCCAAATGACTAGCATCCAGACCACCACTCAAGGTCTTGTGGCGACTGTGCTGTGATTCCAACCAGTGCGCTCAGATTCTCTCGCTTCCTAGGCGGATGCATTACCTCTATGGCCATCAAGGCAGCATATTCATTACACTTTTTGTGTCTAGGGCTCCTCAAAGGAAGGCAGGGAACAATCCTCTCCTGCAGTTTAAACCTTCCCAAAATGAAGTCGGTCTCACACCCATTAACACCTGGGTGGAGTGAGGAAAATCAGTATCAAAGCGACTTTTTCAAGGACACCTTGCTGAAACGGGACTCATATCCTGATCACTGGCGACACTGGATTATATGTCCATCACCTAATGGACTGCTATGGTACCATCACTAAGGGAGTCAAACAGGAAGGAAATTTACAGCAAACATACACGAGACATAACCAGCACTGCTGATTTTATTGTCCACGACAGCCACAGATACAGGGGTCATCAAGCCATGCATAGATGATGACAACAAAGGTTTGAGGGCCAGTGTTTGCTTCTTTTTTTTTTCTTGTTTCTTTTGTTTTTCTTTTAGTTTTACCCACATTATTTTTATGATAGTGGCAGTGATAATTTTCTAGGACTCCACTTCAAAAATAAATCTGCTTTCAAATGAAAAGAAAAAGTGTGTTGCCTTATTTCTTGTACAGACCCTTCTCACCACTCGAAAGTTATGTTTTTCATTGTTATCTTTCTTTTCTTTGTTGTTGTTTTCCTTCATTTTAAGTAGCATATTCTACTTTTCATCTCTCAATGGCATAAATATTTCGCACAAAAAGAGAGAACAAGTTGTGGGAGTGGGTCTGTGTGGGAGAGAAGTTAGTGTGTGCATGTGCGATAAGAAGGGAGAGAGAGCTGGATTGATGAATATGTCTCTTGGTTTATCTTCCTTTTTCCTATAGAATTTATAAGAGATCACAAAACAGATGTGTAATTATGCCCAATTTTGTCTTTATGATGCTGAAATGCATTACGTTCACAAATACCTGTCAGTTCACATACTATTTTCATACAAATGAGACTGCAGATGTTTAATTATGCTTGGGGTCCTTAAGACGCCGAAAAGTGAAATGAACTTTGCACAAAGTTCACAAATGCTCTGTACATATAACATGTATGAAAGATAGGGAGAAAAATAAGCATGTGACCAGTTTCTTCTTTCCCAGCCCTCTCATCTGTCCAGGTTGTTGGAGTAGTACATGACGCCCAGAGAGGTGGTGGTGAACCAGGCTGCACACACCCACCACAGGAGGAAGGAGAACAGTCCACGGTACCAAACCGGTGTGAACACTGCACGCAAGTCACCCAAAGTCACCGCAAAATGTGCCGCAGTCTCCAAGATCGAAGCTGCCGTCCCATTCCCTGCCGGGGCCGGAACAGTTCGGTTGGAAGCCTTCTGGTACCCGGAAAACAGTTCAGCCACAGAGTCGCCCAGGACAACGCTCCACGAGTAGTTGCCAAGGGTCTTGAGGAGGAAGGTGAGGAAGAGAAGGAGGAGGACGGGGGCGAGGTACTGGATGGCCACCATGCACAGGTAGTAGAACACGCGGGCCACCATCTTCTGCAGCTCCAGGCTCCCAATCCTCCCAGACTCCTTCTTCATGCGCTCCACCTTCATAATCATAATAAAAATGTACATTGATTTATAGTTCTCACCCTGTGGCTCCAAGTGCATTTAGCAATACATGTGGTTTGAATCACACAGGAATAAAATAATGAAAATATTCTAATAATGAGAGTAGTTATAACAATCATAATATGCAATGATTTATATTTTTTTACCTGGCGGCTCAAAGCATATTTAGCAATATATGTGGTATGAAAAGGATACAGGAAATGAGGAATATAATAACAACAGTAATAATGATAGATTGTATAGTGCTTATCCTGTGACTCAATACACATTTAACAATACATCTGGAATGCATGAGACACAGGAATATAAAGACAATGATAATAATGTGCATTCATAATAGCTCTTACCCTACATCAGTGCATGTGGTATAAATAAGATATAAAAATATGCAACTACTACTAACAATAATACTAAATAAATAAAAATGTGCATTACATACCACTAACCCTGCAGCTCTAAGAGCATTTAACATACATGTGATATGAATAAGACCAAGAAATATAATCTAAAAATTGTTACAAGTGCATCTAACAACACACACACACACACACACACATCAAAGCATACTCACACATAAAGATGGTCTAGGAGGAGAAGGATCTATCGCTTAAAATACTGCCTGTACAAATATGTTTTAACTTAAGATTAGATTTTCAAGATTCAACAGTGGGACAGAGTCTGATTACATTTTCAAGATTCAATAGTGGTTCTACAGAGTCTGATATTTTGTGATAGAGATAATTTCCAAAACCTTCTCATGAGCCATGTTCAGGTGGGACTGCATGAACAGCGGCATGAAGAGGATGCGGGCCACACACGTCCCCACCACCACCAGCAGTCTCAGGGCATCAAACTGGTTGTGGAAGAGGTACTGGTTGCCCCAGAAAGCGCCTCCACCGCACAGGAAGTCTCGGCCAATGGGCTTGACCCACAGCAAGATGATGACAACGGGAAGCATGTAGTTGATGTGAAGCAAGACCTGCACAACCATTGGAGCACAAGGTTTGACTGGTGTAGTGGCTGAATAGTTAACTCACCCCGGACGATGGCCCAGATTGAGGCCCTACTGTTTACCTGTTTCAGGAAAAAGAGCCTGATCGAGCTTTAGAAAGTTTTGAATTTTTGGAGTGGCACCCAGTTTGCATAATGACATTTTAAGCTAAGAATATCTTAACAGACCTTTCCACTCTCCACTGTGACCAATAAATGCTGAGTGTGTTGTGCTCGCGAGCAGGAGAGTTATTTTCTAAGTGACTGGTTCAAGTGAACAGTGTGTGTCTACAATGCTGTCTGACCCAGTTTCTTCTCAGTCACAAAGCACACAACAGAATTAGACGAAGGGGCCCTATTGGGGCTATATAAAATTCTGAATTCAGTCTGTTTCAAACTCTATGTGTTATCCTGGATTCGTTTACAACTACAAGTCATCAGTGTGAGCAAACTTCAAACAAAAAATATGGATACTTTCTAGTTTCATCATCTCACTGGATGACAGCATAAGAAGGGAGGAAGTTTTATATTTTTTGGTCCCTAACGAACTTGTTATATTACTGATCAGTTTGCAAGTTTTCAGTGCATAAATTCTAACATTTGGTGGTTTTTTTTTTGCAATCTTATTTCTTACCCATACAAATAAGTTGCCCGTGGGGAAAGTCAGGGGAGCTTACTCAGTCACTGGCGTACCAAGTTATAGTGAGTTCATGCACTGGATTCTTGCCCCCAAGTTTCCGGAGTTTGATCCCTGGTTTCGGTACACCTGATGGGTTATGGGTGGAGATTTTTCTGATCTGCGAGGTCAACATAATTCATGTGCAGATCTGCTAGTGCCTGAAACCCTTTTGGCTTTTATGATATATTATAAATATGTGTAATAACATGCAGAACATCAAATGCGTGCACTGACTTAAAGAGAATGCAATCCATGTCAGCGTTTGTTTGGTTATGGATAAAATAACATACCCAGCATGCACACCACTGAAAATGGAGTATGGCTACCTAGTTGAGTGTTGGCCTTGTGGTAATGCCTAGGAAGTGAGAGAATTTGAGCACACTGGTTTGAATCCCACAGTCCCCAGTATTTCTCTCCCCCTTCACTAGACTTTGAATGGTGGTCTGGACGCCAGTCATACGGATGAGATGAAAAACTGAGGTCCTGTGTGCAGCATAGGAAAAAAGTCAGGAAAAAAAATTGCAGGCAGGGATTAAAAAAAAAAAGTTTAGTGTCACACGCTCCTTCAAGAGAGCAGCCTGAAATTCACCTGAGAAATTTGTTGTAACAAATGAGTAATACAATTCATTGCAGGGTGAAAATGGCCATGAAATGATGAATACATATAAACCGCCATTCGTACATTGTACACAAGTAATTGTTGGAGGTCAGCCCATGAACGCAGAAGGACAACAACAGGAGTTTGTGTTATACTCCATGTCTGGTGATACATATACTGTTACCATGTCAAACTGATGCAAACTAGGCCAAATGGTTTGCTCTGCTTGGCCAAATTTTGCATGGTTTATGTGTTTGATTTTCAGATTTTTCAATTTTTTTTTAATTACAAAATAAATACTATTACTAGAAAAGTATCAAATGCTGGGTCAGATTTCATACAGTATGTTTTAGCATGCAAGTTGTAAATGATTTCTCCCAGGCAATACAAAAAAAAACAAAAACAAGAGAGGCAAGGCCTTCAAGACTCACTTGTGATACACTTTAAAAAAAAATCTAATCGTGTGTGTCACTGTGTGTGTGTGTGTGTGTGTATGCGTACTTCACTACGTGTGTGTGTGTGTGCACGCGCACGCACGCACATGCATATGCAGATGTTTGACAGCATTTGCAAATCATTCATTTTGTATGTAAGTTACCTGCAAGACAAAGTTCTCCTTGTGGTACTTCAAAGAGTCCAAGTGCAGCTTGGCCAGACGAAGCCCTGGGAAGGTTAGCAAGGCACCAGTGATGGCACAGAAACCAATGAGAAGAATGCGGAAGGTCATAAACGAAACTGGGCCGTGAGACTCCACCCCTTGTTTCTTTAAGAACTCCATGGCTCCATCTGAAAAGTTTCTGTAGCCTTCCTCCAAACCAAACTCCAGGACGCCATCCCCAACCACCAAGATCCCCATCCCCAACACCAGAAAAAAGAAACCGAAAGTGAAGAGCAAGACCTTCTCCCCACCCTCCTCTGTGCGCAGGTACACCGAGGTCTGCGACATGAGAACACGGAAGCAGAAAGCGATTGAGAGCAGACACCACAGGACACTGGCATTGAACTCGATATGATGCTGGCCAATAACATAGTACACCTCTGTCAGGATGTAAACGATGACCGTGCTTAGTGAAAAATCCATCAGCCACTGGTACTCCGTGTAATATTGCAGCGGAACCAGGTCCAGCGACTCCACTTTGGCTGTGTCCAGCTGAAGGGGGAGGTTGCGAGGCACCTGAAAGCTCTCCTCCTTGGGGTTAGTCATCATCTTCTTGTAGTCCTGGCGCCGCCCTTTCCCCTTCTCCCCACCTTTGCTGATGCCAGCCAGCTGTTTCAGCTCCTCATCGGAAGGGTGCAGGTAGCGCACTAGTCGGTTGGACAGCAGCCAGCGTCCAAAGGAGTAGAAGGGAGAGAGCTTTTGGAGAAAGCTGAACATGGCGATGGTGAAGACAAACTGGGCACCCAGGACTGCCATTGTTGTTTCTCCACACTCACACCACAGTACTCAGTTATGGTCTGGAAAAAAAACAAAGGGTTAACATACAGTCGTGAACAAGATTGTGATTGATGCATCCCACTTCATAACAGATCAATAAGGACAACGACAGCAAACCCAAAGCATAAAACATAATGCATTTTGAAAAACATTCTGCAATTTGCATTAAAGTTTAAACAGTTTTACATGTCAGTATGTTAGATTGTTGAAACATGGCTCAAGTAAAATCAGAAGAAACTTGCATATATGAATGAATGAATTTTCCTTGATGAGGAAAGTGGAATAAGTAAGGACATGTTGTGAACATAAATGTGAAAACAGAAGGGAGGTAATACACTAAAGAATGCTACTAACCGCAGATACTTTTAATATAATTTGTGCTCTTTAATATAATTTGTGCTCTGACAGAATAGTATTTTGCAAAGGACAGGAATTAGACCCCTGCACCATTGAGTCAAGGTGTAGTATACATGTGTAAATAAACAGCTTTTCTCTAGCTAGAAGGTACTCTGTGTCAGTGTGTGGATGTATGCAAGTGTTGTGTGCATACAAGTGCATGCTCAGTTCACATGTATTTCATAAATATATATATATATATATATATATATATATAACACATATATGCCAATGTAGTGGGTGGGTGTATGTGTGTGTGTGTTTGTCTACGTGTTGAGATCACACACACACACACACACACACACACACATATATATATATATATATATATATATAGTCTGTCTGCAAATATGTATAATATAATGTTTATTTATTTATACAGATGTAGGCATACGGATACATTAACTCATAAAACCACAATTTTTTTTAAAGATCTGGAATGGTATAAAATAACTCATGTAAACTAAGTGTGTGTGTGTGTGTGTGTGTGTGTGTGTGTGATTGTTTCAATGCAACTCTGTGTGTGTGTGTGTGTGTGTATGTGTGTGTGTGTCTGTGTTTGTGAGAGAGTGTGTGTGTGTGTGTGTTTTCAATGCAACTCTGTGTGTGTCAGTGTGAGACAGAGAGAAAACTTGTGTGTGTGTGTGTGTGTGTGTGTGTGTGTGTGTGTGTGTGTGTGTGTGTGTGCATGCATGTGTTTGTTTTCAGTGCATCTGTGTGAGTTTGTATGATGGTCGTTTTCATTTTCTTCAAGCAATCTTCCATATTCCCCTTCCACAAATTGAATAGACAACAAGAGACCTTTGTGAGGGAGGGGGGAGTGTGTGTGTGTGTGTGTGGGGGGGGGGGGGGGGGGGGGGGGGGAGGTGAGGGCCAGGGGGGGAGGAAACCTGACATCAGCTTTTCATCCACTGATAGATCCAGCACTCAGTCTGGTTTCCCAGCCAGACTGAGGAGACAGGGTGAGGCAAGCCTCACGTTCCCAACAGAGGCAGACGAGCACCTTAACCATTCTGCCACCTTCCAATTTGTATGATGGTGTGTATGTGTGTGTGTGGCTGCGTGTGCTTGTGCATGTGCATTTTCAATTTAACTATGTGTGACAGTGCACATTTGCGTGTGTATGTGTGAGGAGAGAGAGAGAGAGAGAGGGCAAGAGAGAGAGACAGAGATTGTGTGTATGTTTCAATTAAACTCTGTGCGAGAGTGAGCACTAGCATGAATTATATGAAGAAGAAACAAGAAGAAAGGTGGTGGAAGTCATGCTTTGTGGAGTGCACCAGAGATGTGTGTGTGTGTGTGTGTGTGTGTGCGCGCGTGCGTGCGCGCGCATGTGTGCGCGCATGTGTGTGTGCATGTGTGTGCGTGTGAGAGACTCCTATTCCTATTTAACAACAGCAACATAGTGGATAAGTCAGCCAGACAAAAAAAGAATATTAGAGGTTTCAGAAGCAAGAACGGAAGAATACAGAAACTCCTTCATTCAAAGAACTGAAACAACTTGAGCGAAGACCAGCTGTTGGAGAGGGTGCAGAATCACCAGCCCAAATGCCTGTTGTGTACACTGCCAACCAGGTTCCTACATCTTTCATTAAAGTCAAAATCAAACTCTTTAAAGTCAACCGATCTCCTCAGACCTTCAAGACCAGGACTGAGGCCTGACTCCAAGCCTCAGGCTCACTGTATAGCTGCAGGTTTTGTTTTTGACTTATGCTGGGTGGGGCCCGGGTTCCCCTGGCTGAACTAGGGGGCCTAACGGCCGTATATCAGCATCAGACTACTGGAGCGCACCCCCGTTGTGGAACGTTGCCCTGTACCGGGATAACCACACGAACAGGGACAAGACAAGATGCGATGCCCTATTTGAACTTGAAGTTCGTTGCCCTTGCAAAAACAAGAAAAATGAAACAAAATGCAGCTCAGTTTTACAAACATACATGCAGAAATAATATGTTCTATAGCATCTTAAGATCTGCAGGTTATTTTTTGCGTATTCAACATTTCACCTTTTGGTTTATCGCATAACTTAGTCGACAGCCAAAGGACACACACGCCTTTTCAAAGCAGAAGATAACGTCGGAAGTGGCGATCGCGTCTGCGCATTAGCACATTTCCGCTTAAGCATTCCTGTCTCCAGCCAAGCTTTTTTTGTTGACTGTGCTTTTCTTATTTAGTCTCATACTTATCGGGAAATTTTAAAGTTAATGGGTTGAGATGGGGCAGCTAAATGATATTTAATGTACATGAATTGATTACAGAATTCAGGTCAATCGGTGAGTTTATTTTTGATCAATGTAAAACTGAATTGATTGTGGTTAGCGACCGTCAGCGTCCATAGCATTAAATCATGCTGAGCCGCAACATGAGTTTTTTTTTTATATTTTATTATTATTTTTTAGTAACTTTTCGCCATCTTTTTTTCTCTCCCAGGTTTAGTATAATATTTATGATTCCATGATTTTGTTTGTTACATTCTTTTTGCATGATATTTTTTGACCTGTGGTTCCTTATTTCTCCAGACAATGCACACAATCTAGTCTGTAATCCACTAAATTGTCCAGTCTTGATAAGTTGTGTTTTTTCTCTCTCCATCGGTTGTTAATCATTCGATGATAAAGTTGACTGTACAGCATAACTTCTTGTTCTTGTTCTTCTCCTTTTTCTTTGTTCTTCGCATTTTTCTTGATCTTCAAGTTCATCTTCTTCTTCATAGATTTCTCAAGTTCAATATCAAATGTGCCCCATGTTGGATGATTAAAGCGGTAATTTATCTTTGTTGTCTTCTATTTCCCATGCAAAACAGTTGCATCTAATGTGTTGTTGAACCTGTTTGCAACTGAGTTAACACACTTTGAGGATTTACTAAACTTTGGCTGGTGACACAGACAGTTAGAACTTGAATGTTGAGAGAAACATAATGTCCAGCCGGAGTTGATGTGGTCACAGTTCAGATTGTTTTGTAGTGCAGGGTATAGTCTGTTGCTCTTGTTTTAGTTGAGCCAGTGGGGTGATGTCAGACTGGTCAGTCTGGAGGATGGTTGCTGCTACCTTGTCCAGTACTTGTTACTGTCTGTGATGCCTGAACACCATGTGAGTTATTATCAGCGAGTGTCTTCTGATTACTTTTGCATGAGTGACCATGCTTTTGAGGGTAGCTGTCTCGTGGTAAGTGTCTGCTATGTCTCATTTCTCAGCACTCTCCTCATCTGTATGATGGAAGATCCTCTTCTATCTTCTAAGGGGAGCAGCAGATGTCTGGGCAGTACTCACCATTTGGTTGGCACAGATGCTCGCCAACCAGGTGATCTCACTGGAATTGATGGGCATTGGAGACATAGACAGGTCTCTAAGAACTTCTCAGGATGCAGCCTGATGGAAGCTTCCATTTCTGCTGGGAAAGCCTCTGACTCCCGCAGTGTGGGGTAGCGTGTCATAGAAGGACAGAGTAAACAAATAATGAAGTTTGAGGAACCCAGTGTTAGTTTGTGATTTGTTCTTATGTTTTCATCTGTCTCTTGTTTCTCCCAGGAGGCCACAATGGACTTGAATCCCAAGCCCAAGGCTGGCCCCAACCGTCCTTTCTACAAGCCACCAGAAAACAAGGCAACAAGCTCTCAGATCATCAATGAAGCCCGCTCATCATTGAGAACCCTTGGTACCAAACGTCCTTTCACTCCTCGAGATGAGCAGCGCCATCTTTTCCCATCCTCCTCCAGTAGAAATCCAGAGTCTCGGCCACCTAGTTCTTTTAGGTTTGAAATATTTGCTACATCATTATCATCAGACTGGCATGTGTGGGGGTGCTTTTGCTTATAAATGGGTGTGTTTGAGAGTGACAGAAAGAGAAAGAGAGAGAGAGAGAGAGAGAATAAGCCTATGTGACCAACTAAGGAAGAACTAAAAGGAATCAAGAGATGAAAAAAAAAAATTATGTATTATATGAATAGGATAAAACTATTTAGTCATTTACGTTTTGTGTTACCTGGTGCTCTGTACTTTCTCTTTCAACCAGCCTACTCTCTTTTAGTTTGTAACTCAGTCTCTTTACTCTTTTCCTGATATATTCTCTGTGTGCATTTACTATCTTGTAACAGTTTAGAATATTATATGTATACTCGTTTGTGTTTAGTAGAAGTATCTTCAAGTTTTCACTGATGATACCACTTTCACCCTTTGTTCAGTTTACTTATTCTTGCCTTTTTATTTTATTTTATTTTATTTTAAATAGGTTCCTGGAAATGTAGTTGTGAATGTTTGTAAATATGCAGTTTTTGTAATCTGGTTGATAAGTGCATGGAATCCAAGGTGATATTTTCTAATTGTTAACTTTGCAGTCTTGGATCACGCCACTTTGATGGACCAGACTCAAGACCAGTGTCAGGAACCAGACTTTCTCCTCTGGACCATGTGAGTAGATCAGCATGATGATGATTATCATTACTTTCATCATCATCATCATGATCACTCTAATTATAATTACTCCTGTTGTAATTATCATGATGATGATGATGATGATTATGTCAATACTTATTATTACTTATGATTAAAATGACAGTAATGTAATGATGATGATGATACTATAAGGAGATCAGTATAATAATGAAACATATATTAAAGAAAATCAGTAATAATTGTAAAAAAAAAAAAAAAAAAAAAAAAAAAAAAAAAAGCAGTAGTGGGAATAACAAAGAAGACTATATAACAAAACAATAACCTGTTCACAGTGTTGTAGTTTTTGTTTTTATTTGTTTTTTTTCTGCTCTGAAGTTCTTGGAGCTTCAAATATTTAAATCACAGAAAACATTTAAGAATATGCAGTTTAAAAAAAAAATGCAGCAACAAACAAAACAGACAAACACTTCTGACAAGATCTGCTTCCTTTGAAGCCATCAGCACACAGTGGAATACTAATATGTAGAAAACTGGAGTGGTGGCCTAGTGGCAAGGCGCCAGTACAGAAAATGACTGTCCAAGCTAGTGTCTGTCAAGTGTATTTGATTCCAGCATGGTGTGGAATTTTTGCTGGCCTTAACTGCATATGAAATAACCCACATCAACAAAAGGCCAGTTTGTCCCTGGCAGCATTCAGCAGAATAATCCATTTTGATGGTAAAACAAAATACACTTGTAGAAAATAAAAATAGAAAAAAATTGGGTGGTGCTGCATTGTGACGACACGCTCTTGCTGAGAAAAGCAGCCCAAATTTCACACAGAGAAATCTGATGTGACAAAAAGTAATACAATACTCTGTGTGTGTGTGTGTGTGTGTGTGTGTGTGTGTGTGTGTGTGTGTGTTGTTACTTGCTGTCTCTCTGCGTTACACACTATACCGTATAATTTTTTCGTTAGTATTACTTTTTACAGTTATTGTAACCAGTGTAAGGCTTCTTGAGCATTGGAAGGCTCTTTATAAATTTCCATTATTATTATTATCATTATTATTATTATTATAATCATTGATAAATGAAATTTTTGACGTAATATGAAAAGGTTGATTTTTGGTGGGTTTTTTAAATATAGGATGTATATCATTGTTTCTGAATAGGAGAGCCTGATTTTATCACATGAACTGGAAACTGACTGGAAACTGAATAAACTAAGGAATATCAGAATTTAATTTGCCTGTCAATTAGAATTACAGAAGGAAAATTAACAACCTACTTTTATTGTTGAATTGAAAAAAAGAGTAAATTATTGCTAACTCTGTTCTAAACTGAAATCTACTTTTTGTCAAAACTGCCTTTTTATCTTGGGCCACTAATCTGGGTGCAATAATTCTTGTTTATTTATTTACTTACTTTTTTTGTTCTTTACTCACTTCTTCTATTAATGATTAATTCATTCACTCACTCACATATTAATAATTCATTCATTCACATACTCTTTGATTGATTTTTATTAATTCGTTCATTCTTCAGTTCATTCCTTAATTCATTACTGATCTCATGTCCATATTTGTATTTATTGCTTACTGCACCAGGGTGGCACAGGTGTGTTATTTTTTGCCTCAAAGGGTGTTGCACGGTTGGTCAAGACAGTTACAGTCTCTCCACAGTCATGTTCATCGACTTTCTTTTGATTGGCTGTAAGTCCTTTCCTCAGGCCCCAAGGACACCCACTGCGGCCGACTTGGAGAACATCTTGCCACCCAAACCCCCAGCATCAGACCCCAGCCGACCCCAGGCCCGTCGTGGTGCCAACGCCCGGCACCGCATCCACAACCAGCACAGTGCAGAGGGCTACACCAACAAGGAAAGTGGCCCCACACCACACAGATCGGAATCATTGACAGATGGTAAGGAACGAGAAGGCATTGACAATGTTCAAGATTTGTTTGTAAAAGTGAACATTTTGTGCTTGTAAAGTTAACTGTATGCTCTGAATAAGTATTATTGATAGAGAAAAAAGGTAGATAAGTTAAATGCTTTTTTCCCCCTTTGTTCTTGAAAAAATTAGTTTGATGGGAAAGAGATCTTTTTTCTTGGAGAATTTCAGTGGAAGAAATACTTGTCACTTAAAAGCTTATAAGTTTAAATGTTTTGGCACTGAAAGGCCTGTTTATATAAAAGAAGCATAAACTAGTAAATCATATTATGTATGTGTTAGGTTTTTGTCACAAAAGATTTCCCTGAGTTCAGTGCCAAATTTGGTTTTTCTTTTGCTGCCCCATTATCTGAACCATTTCAGTGGCATTACTCCCATGCAACTCATTCCGAGTTCCCCATATTTGGCCACACCTGGGTTCATCTGTCGCAGTCCCAGCATCAGCAGTCCACAGGAACCATAGGTGTTCGGTCACTTGGAGGCCACACACCAGAGGAGACCCTGCACTGCTGCTGATTCACTTCAGTGATGTTTAGTAGTGCCTGTTCTGATTTAACATACTCAGGACATCACATACTAATGACATCACATACTGATGACAATAATGGTTTTGTCGCTGAGCCAGACTGAGTGAGCGTCTCCCCAGAGTGGACGTCCCTCTAACGACAGTTCCCCATCAGTGAATCTGCTACAACTAAAGACCTTGACAAGACTCATCCCAGGCACAGAAGTGGAGGGGTATTGAAACTGAGGTCACTATGAGAGCAGAACATGATAGGCCACATGATTTGGGGCTTAAAATTAAAAAAAAAAATTATTGATGATGAAGCAGGAGGAGAATGACGATTATGATGATGATGATGCTGTGTGGAGGTCCATTTAGGTCTGGACAAGGCTGCACTCTGCACTTCCTGTGTGAATCATTTTTAATAATGTTTGGTATCTTGTGTTCAGTGTTTTTTTTCCTTTTTTGATATTTATGTGTGTGTTCTATTTGTAAACGCCTAGGGCATATTTTCAAGATGAGGTGTAAATGCTCATGATGATAATGATGATAATGATGTGTTCACGTGGATTCTTCTAAGCGCACAATGTATGTGGGCCGTCGGTTTATCAGCTCATCAAAAAGACTAAATCTGAGCATACATGTCATTGGTTGTTTCAGTGAGTGGTGGTGGTGGAGGAGAGAGTGGCGCAGGTGAACAACAGGTGCCCAGAGCGCACAGTGGGCCCAAGGAGCGCACACCTGCCCTGTCACCTGAGGAAGGGGGCATTGGAGATGCCAAGGACCTTACCCGCCGGTTATCTGCCTCTGTCAGTAGTCCTCCTCACAGGTGGGTCTTTTCTTGGTTGATTGTCAGAATCTTGTCAGAGCATTTGCTTTATGCATAGATTCAGTGTGTATAAGATTCAAGGTGGACAAAGAAATCTAAGGCAGCTTACAGATTCCCAACAAACTTAAGTTGAAGTGGGGTGGGTAAAAATTGTATGTGTGCATGCTGATATGATTATATTACTATACAGCCAAAGTGGGTGCCTCATGGGAAAAGGGCAGTAATGTACTATGACAAGTACAACAGCAAGAATAGATTTTTGTGCCAAAGAGAAGGACAGGAATCATCAGACTTGCCAGTGTCTGCACGGATGGGTCACAGTAAGTCACTGTCACTGGTCCGGAAATCTGGTATGGTCATGGAAGTGCTACACTTCTGAATGCATCACCAACATTCTCCGTTTCTGGTAGTCATGGGATAGGTTCTGAGTTTCTGCAAAACTCCTCTCTGTCCATTCATTCATGTTGTCTTCTTTCACTGTCTTGTCTCATTTCCTTTTCCCCCTGCAATATTACCTCTTGGAAAGTCTGTCAGATCTTGTCACATATCCATACCATCTCATTTTTAGTTTTTCACTGTTGTCAGTAGGTCTTCATACTGACCGATGTGCTGTCTGATGATTTTCCGGACTTCTTTCTTGTGTGGTCCTTGTAGGTGTTGCCAAGGAGTCTCCTGAAGCATCTCATTTCCACTGCTTCGATCCTTAACTGAAGCTCTGTTGTAAGAGTCCAGGACTTGCATGCATACTAGAAAATAGAGAGAACTAGTCATAGAGGAGCCTCAGCTTTGTTCTTAGACTGGTGTTCCTGTCTCTCTATATGCTCTTCAGTCTTGTCACAGCTATTGCAGTCTGCGCAGCTTTTAGCAGTGTTTCAGTCTTTGACCATTCTTCATTGATGATGGCATCAGTGTACTTGAACTGCTTTGCTGTTTCCAACAATTGTCAATTGACATTAATCTTAGTCTTGATTGGATCCTTGCTGTTCATCATGAAATTCATGTTCTCAGCACTAATCTACAGAGATTGAATCAGAGACTTTGTCCATGTCATTGGCCATTCTCCAGTCTGCCAGGCTTTGTTGCAGATTCTGGTAAGGACATCTGTCACTGCCTCTTCTCCCTGTTTTATCAGTTCAGCTGGTATGTTGTCACTGTCTGCTGCTTTTCCATTCTTCAATGACCTGGCTTCCACCACTTTTTCACACAGTACTGGAAAGTCACAATTGTCTGTTGATTTCTGGTTCGAGAGTTCACTGGGGTCAGCATTTACCTGATGGTTATAAAGCTCTCTGTAAATGCAACATCTGTCCATCTGTTTACAATGTCTTTTTCTTTTGTGAGGTATTTTCCTTCTTCGTCTTATATCATCCAGACTCTGGTCTGCCTTTGCTTTGTTGTATCTTTCACAACTTGGAACGCCTGTTTGCTGTTGTTCTTGTCCAGACAGTCTTCTAATTCATTGCACTGTTCTTCAATCCACTCTTCCTTGGCTTTCTTCTTACCTTGTCTGATCTTTTTGCTGACCTTGTATTCTGTTGTTTTATTGTTTACCTGGTGTTCTTCATGTCTTATTGTTCATCACACATATTTAGGATAATTATCCTCAGTGCCCCAAGGCTGAGTTTTCTGCCAGAAAATTCAGGCACAGTAACTATGTTAGGTTATACATAATTTTAGGACAAAAACTTCCTTCCAGACTTAATAATGTATATCGGGTTTTGCATTCCTAGTGTAAGCATTACCTGACATTGTTGTGTGTTGTGTCAATGTGTGGCACGACAGTGCTGGCAGCCGAGGAAGCAGGGAAGGGACAGACTCCCGGGTCAGCAGTGGTGGCTCTCGCAGATCCAGTGCCGGCCAGTCCAGGGGAGGTGAGACATACTGTTCTTCTATATTGTTGTATTTCTATTATCGTTATCTTTTGATAGGCCCGTTATCACCAGTATGTGTGATGTTTCATATCCTCATCCTCTTTTCATCCTTATATGTTGCTGCTGTTGTTGTTTTTTTATCTGAAGGGAGATAATATCGAAGGGAGATAATTACCCTGCTTTTGAGAATGTGTTAGGGAAAGGGGGGAAAAAAAGATGATTTGGTACTTGTGTTAGAAAAAAAAATTAAGATGAAATTTTGTTCTGATTTTATATGGATTAGATTTTGTCCAATTTTCTGTCATTAGTCCTTTTTGATGACATTGTGACATTTCCATTACTGGTTATATGTAATGAGCTGTACTGACTCAGGCTGTTTTTGTTTTGTTTACAAGCTGCAACATCAGAGAATACAGAACATTGTGTGCAGCTGACAATTTCATTATTGTCGCCTTTGATTACACATGAGAAACAGAGATTTTTTCCTTCAAATTAGGATAGGATTTCAGGCCACAAGTGGAAATGGTTGTGGAAATAACTTAATATGAAATGATAAATATTAATAAGAAATAATTTTTCTTCTTCGTTCATGGGCTTCAACTCCCACATTCACTGGTATGTACACGAGTGGGGTTTTATGTATATGACCATTTTTACCCTGCCACGTAGGCAGCCATACTCCATTTTCGGGGGGGGGGGGGGGATGGGTGCATTTTGGGTATGTTCTTGTTTCCAGAACCACCGAAAGCTGACATGGATTACAGGACCTTTAACATGCGTATTTGATCTTCTGCTTGCATATACACATGAAGGGGGTTCAGGCACTAGCAGGTCTGTACATAAGCTGAACTGGGAGATCAGAAAAATCACCACCCTTTACCCACCAGGCACCGAGATTCAAACCTGGGACCCTCAGACTGAAAGTCCAACACTTTAACCACTCGGCTATTGCGCCTGTCATAAGAAACAATAAATCAATGAGAAATAAGAAAAATGACCACTGGGTCAGAATGAGTACTTTGTATACTGTAACTTGGATGATAATTGGTAAATTTCTGTATTTGTACATTGTTCCCTAATAATGGAGGCCATTTGTTTATGATCAAACATCATTAGTGTTGAAAGAAAAACAACAACAACAACCCCCCCCCTCCACCCCCCAAAAAACACACCAAAAAAACAGGAGGCCATTTGTTTATGAACAAACATTATTCATTTGTGTTAAAAAAAACACAAAAAAACAACAACAACAAAACAGGAGGCCAGTGCTTCTTTGTTGTGATTAGTATGCATGCATAAGTTTAATTTTGTATTTTTTTTTTTTAAAAGGAAAAAAAGAAGAAAAAAATATCATTTCAAGACAAAGAACAGTGTGACATACATGGCAGTATCCTGCTTATTTTAAAATGTGTGTTAGTTTAGACTGTTTTTTTAAGAAGGAGTGAAGGACTTACTCAAATTAGCCACCGTGACGAATTGATAAGCGTTGTGGACGGACGACTGGAAGGATGCAGGTTCAACTCCCATCAGACGTGGGTTGTTTCAGTCAGTGTGCAGCTCCTACCCAGAGCTGGTTGTGCTTTGGACTCAAAGGGAAGACTGGGACCAGAGAGCTAATGTGTCTTCAGGAATGTTGCTATAATTTCCTGCCCATCACTGCAGGTGACTCTTCTCAGTGTGGTTGATATTGGGTATTGTTATTGAGAGTACAGCCTTGTCAAGCCGTCCTAAACCTCGATGGACTCATATACCAGCATTGTCATCACCCATCACAATTCTTCATCTTTGAAATAGAAAACAAAATGTCTCTAAATTTCAGGGCACCCTCCCACCCTCCTTCCGCAAAAAGACAATTTAAAGAACTTTTTACTTCGATTTTCAGGAAGCGCCGGGCGGAAGGAAGGGGAGGAAAGTGAGGAGTTTTTTGCCCAACAAGTGGCTCCTCTGCTGGATCAGATGGCAGCACTTAATAAGAGTGAGTGCTTTGTGTGTGTGTGTGTGTGTGTGTGAACAAATTCTGTGAAATGAGAAGATTTAAAAGAATGGAGCACAGAGATGTTTGTTATTTTTCAGCTGTCTGTTACTGATAAAAACAAAATAGGGGTTACTATTATTATTATTATCATTATTATTATTATTATTACTATTATTATTTTCATTATTGTTATTATTATTGTTGTTGTTTTGGTTTTTTTTGGTTTTTTTTTTTTACTTTGCTAAATGTTCTGCCAGTATTACTATTATTATTTATTGATTATTATCATTGTACTTCATGACTGACCACTGTTGCACGGCTGCAGAAACAGAGTGTGAGAAGATGCTGGGACTAGCAGGCGACCTGTACAATCTACTTGAGGACCACAACTGCCTGGGCAAACACTGGCGCCAGCGCTCCACTGTCCTCAAGGTCATCTTCCGCCTGCTGGATGTCGAGGACACCAAGCTTTTGCTCAAACTGGCCCGACTTATCCTGGCTGTCAGTAATGCTGTCCTGTTGTTGTTTTTGTTTTTTTTATATGGAGAGTTTGAATAGTGTCAGTGAGTTCATGTTATGTTTTATGTCAAATTTTTTTTTTAGTGTTAATAAGTTTCTGTTGTGTTTTATGTTGGCATTATTTTTAGTGCTTGTGTGTGTTCCTTTTGTGTTTTCAGTGTAGTGAGTTTGGGTGGCTGTCGTTCATGTAGCATTTTATGTTTGGATTTTGAAAAGTGTCATTGTGTTCATGTTAGTATTTAGTTATGAGTTTGAACAGTGTCAGTGTGTTCCTGTATGTGTTTTATAATTAGAGTTTGAATACTGTCAGTGTGTTCATGGTCGTGTTTTGTGTGGAGAGTTTGAACAGTGTTTGTGTATTCACCGCTGTCGTGATCTAGTTTGCTCCAAAACTTTCCACTTGTATTGCCTGTGACGCCATTTTTGATATGTATGCAGATTAGCCTGTTATGTGGGTTGCCGAAATTAAAGGCTCGCTGGCGAGTGTGTTGTTATGGAACCCCATGAAGAAACTTTCCATTCAACCCTTGACACATTCACGATGCGTGGTGTAGCTGTGATTTTCATCCTACCCCATGAGGAAAACATGGAAAAATTTTTAATTGTCAAAACCGCTATAGCTTTCCGTCGTCCGGAATGCTACCTTATGTCAGGAACACTATAGCGTTCCATCGTCCGGAGTGAGTTAGTTGTGCATTGATATCAACATGTGAAGTGATGGAATAATGAGAGTCCACTCCACAATATGAGAAATGATTGAATAAATAAATGAGAGTCCACTTGGTAAGATGCGAAGTGATGGAATAATGAGTCGTTGCTGTAAGGTGTGAAATGATGGAATGTAAAATGATTGAATAATGAGAGTCCTCTCTCTGTTAGATGTGAAATGATTGAATAATGAGAGTGCTCCCCATCAGATGTGAAATGATGGAATAATGAGAGTCCTCTCTGTTAGATGTGAAATGATTGAATAATGAGAGTGCTCCCCATTAGATGTGAAATGATGGAATAATGAGAGTGCTCCCCATTAGATGTGAAATGATGGAATAATGAGAGTGCTCCCCATTAGATGTGAAATGATTGAATAATGAGAGTGCTCCCCATTAGATGTGAAATGATGGAATAATGAGAGTGCTCCCCATTAGATGTGAAATGATTGAATAATGAGAGTGCTCCCCATTAGATGTGAAATGATGGAATAATGAGAGTGCTCCCCATTAGATGTGAAATGATTGAATAATGAGAGTGCTCCCCATTAGATGTGAAATGATGGAATAATGAGAGTCCGCTCTGTAAGATGAAGTTTAATATTGTTGTGAAAGTCTTTTAATTGATGGCCTGCTGACTGTTGTGTGTCACAGCTCAAAGTTGGAGGAAACAATCTGCTGAACGTTTGCAAGCTGGTCTTCAAAGTCAGTCGTAATGAGAAGAATGACCCGTTATTTCTGGAGGAAAATATTCTCAGTGAGTGCCCCTCCCACTGTCGATGTTTTAGTATATTATTGTTGCTTTGAACAGCTTGTGTTCTGATGCTTGTGTGCACAGACCACGCTCACACACAATCATGCACACACAAACATGCACATGCACTCACACACTCACACTCACACACTCTCACACTAATGCACTCACATTCATACTTTCACACACACACCACACCCACACACCCATGCACCTAAGCACACATGCACATACGCACATACACACACACATGCATATCAAGGAATTTTGATTTCACGTTCCAGTATGTTTCATTCATACAAGCTCAGCATAGCTTTCCAGGTGGGGGGAAAAAAAACAATAACAAAAATTATAGACCACCAAGGATCGCAAAAGCCATGATTTTTATAGTGAGTGCTACAGACATGTCCAAGAAACTCTGCTGTGATTGATATTTTACTTATGGCATAATTTGTATTCTTCTTCTTTGTTCATGGGCTGCAGCTCCCACATTCACTTGTATGTACACAAGCGGGTTTTTATGTGTATGACCGTTTTTACCCCACCATGTAGGCTCCATTTTTGGGGTGTGCATGCTGTGTATGTTCTTGTTTCTGTAACCCACCAAATGCTGACATGGATTACAGGATCTTTAATGTGCGTATTTGATCTTCTGCGTGCGTATACACATGAAGGGGGTTCAGGCACAAGCAGGTCTGCACATATGTTGACTTGGGAGATTGGAAAAATCTCCACCCTTTACCCCACCAGACACCAGACGCTCGGATTGAAAGTCCAACGCTTTAACCACTTAGCTGTTGCGCCCATCCATAATTTGTATAAATGTTGATAATTTGTTTATGGCATAATTTGTATAAATGTCAGCATTATAAAACATGCATGCACACGCACGCGCACACACGCACACACACACACACACACACACACACAAATCACACATGTTCTACAATTTTGGGAACTGTATGATGTTTTGTCACAGATCTGCTGCTGGACACGATACGAAGCACAGATCACGTTACATCTTGTGAGGCTCTGATCTACTGCGTGGGGGCTGTGAAGTTTCTGACTGGTAACAGTGACATCCTCAAGCGGCTGGCTCGACTGGACTGCGTTAAAGTGCTGGCCACTCTCCTGCACAACATCAACAAGACGGTACTAGTATAGTTCCTATTAATGTACAATTGTCATTGCTTACAATTCAGTACAATACATTTCAATACCACTTTATCCCTCGTAAAGGAACTTTTCATGTCCGCTCATAGACACATTAAGAATTACATGCTTACATGCATAAACACATGTTGTTTTTTTGATCAGAAGGTATGGACAGCAAAAAGACTTAAACTCATCTGTTGTTGAAGCTGAAAGAATATTAGCTCTAATTTTGTGTCATGAAGGAAATTGACAAAAATATAACAAATTGAAAGAAAAGAAGAAATAAACAACTGTTTGAAATGATGGTGCTGAAAACAGTGTTGACTGCAGAAAAATGGGGATGCTGTGATTGAGAAATGGTCTCACTTGGGCTCATCAGGGTGTATGACTATTATACAGACGACGCATATTAAAGATCCATGTCAGCATTTGGTGGGTTATGGAAACAAGAACATGCACACCCTGAGAACGTAGTGTGGCTGCCTACATAGCGGGGTAAATAAACAGAACGAGCATACACATAAACTGTTATATGTCTGTCAGAGTGTGTATGTGTGCATGCCTGAAATGTCATTGAATGACACAGGAAACAAATGATGAGCGTCCCATGGCAGCTGTCAGTTGGCTCTACCTAGGTAGACAGCCTGTTGTGCAAATAACCCCATGTTTATGAAGTGCTTAGAGTTTGGTCGCTGACTGAGGATAGGTGTAATATAAGTATCCATATCATTCATTCATAATATTTTTCAGCAAATTCAAAAACTTCAAAACAATGCTGCCCGTCTGACTCTCAGTCCTGTGTACTGATCACATTTCTCCTCACCTCCGCACTCTACATTGGCTCCCCATTGAAGCGAGAATTAAATACAAAGTTGCGTGTCTCTGCTATTCTGCTTTCCACTCCGCAGGACCTACATATCTTTCTGACCTTATCAGTGTTTACACTACCGCAAGAAATCTCTGCTCTTCCTCTGACTGTTACCTTTTGAAACTTCCTCTTGTCAATACAAGAACCTATGGTGAACGTTCTTTCTTCTTTGCTGCTCCTCACATCTGGAACAACCTTCCTCATCATATCCGTGTGTCTGGTTCTATTTCTGCTTTTCGCTCATCACTAAAAACTCATCTTTTTAAAACCTATCTATAAGCACTCTCAGCTTTCTTGTTCTCCAACACCACCCATGTCAGCTCACTTTGGATGTATGTAGAGTGGGAAAGGGAGAGTGTGTCTGTGTGTTGGGTGTGGGAGGGGGGCCTAGGGGGTGGGGGTGGGGGGTTGAGAAAGAGTGGTCATGAATGGTTTATGTAACTTGTAGTATTTTTCTTTCATGTAAAGCGCCCTGAACTCTCAGAGAGAAAAGGCGCTATATAAATGTACATTATAATGATGATAATAATAATAATTAATATTATTATTATTATTGTTCTTGTTGTTGTTATTATTGTTATTATTATTATTATTATTATTATTATTATTATTCATTCATTCAAATCAGCATCTTTTCACCACATCCCCCAGAAGAAAACTGTGAAAGTTTCTATGTTGTCCTGAGGTTTTTGTGAATCCTGAATGTTAAATGATTATGTCTTAACCTGTTTTGACATTGTACAGTTGTCAGGTTTTGTTGTTTTTTCCTAAAGTATGAACATTTTTTTTACAGAACAAGGAAAATGGCAAAGTGGGAGATCAGTTTGGTCATATCTTAGTACAAGTGAGTGTTATATTCATTTATATTTTAGTTATTTATTTTTATTTCATTTTTTGATTAGCAGCAGATTTATTTTAGCAGTTGCTTCAAATGTTTGCTTTGAGCCAAAAAGATTATGTTCCATGCCAACAGTTGAAAACCAGAAAATCATCATAGTAATTATGATGATAATAATAATGATGTTGATGATGATGATGATGATAGTTGTGATATTATAATGATAAGAAGAAAAAGAAGAACAATAACAATAGCATTATTATATATAGTGCTTATTTGATGCAAACTCCCATTAGTGGGCTGTAAGCGCCTCCCATGAAACAATATTTAAACAATGGTACATAATGGCATACAACAGTAGATTCAAACATACAAGAAATATATAGATACATATAGACATATATATGAAGATAATTGTACAGATTGCAAATATGAATCTTCAAATAAAAAACATGAAATGTGCATCACATACATGCATGCATGCAGACCACTCACACACACACACAGAACACCCACCCAAAAGCACACACACTACATGGTCATGATTAATCAATTTATTTTTTCTGTTTTTTACTTCTTTGATTTTACATGATCAACATACCCACATAAAGATAGTAGTTACAGCTCTATTGACAAACCATAAAAATTGAACAGACACACAAAGAATGTTTTGAAAAGAAAGAAAACAACAGGAAGTGTTTGACAGGATAAAATGAAGAGGCATAAACACAAGCACACAGAAGAAAAACGAAACAAAACAAAAAATAAGATAAGAAAACAACTGTGTGTGGGCAGTGATCGTGGGTTAACAAACAATTCTTTTTTTTTTTTTTTTTTTTTTGCGATAATTGTTCAGCATAGCATACACATGCATGAGATATGTATGGTATTTGTGTTTTATTATTTCAAATATTTTTGTGTACTTCCCTTTATCTGTGTGTGTATATATGAATGCATGTCTTCGATGCAGGTCATCATTAAATCACCTATTGTGTAATGTGTGCATCGTGTTTTTCATTTTATCATTTTGTATTTAATTTGTTTCCTTCCTTTTATTTTCTGTTTCATGCAGCCTAGATCACTGAACATAGTATATCATGGGTTTTTGATCTAATATATATGTTTACTATGAATTGGAGTTGTTGTTAGAATCTGGGAGCATGGTTGGACCGTGCTGTTCTTTGTAGGTAATACATGTCACCTTTTAGTTAGTAAATGTGTGAACAGGTTCTTTGTTTTAGAGATAATAAAGTATTATTATATTTTGTATCTCATGAAGTGGCATACGTGTCGCCTTTTAGTTAGTAAATGTGTCAGCAAGTTCTTTTTTTTAGAAATAATAAAGTATTTTTGTATCACAAGTATTAAAATTTGTGTTTAATTACACATACTTAACAGTGACCCACTACTGCAGACTCCGGCAGGGGTCTGACATTCCTGTCCTGTGCAAACTACTATCTGCTTATGCGGAGAAAACAAAAGTAGCTACGGCCGATAACCTCCCGAAAAAAAACCTTTTTGTGGTGCAGTTGGCAGAGATAATTAAGTAGTTTTGTATTTTGTATCATGTGATTTATTGAAGTTTGTGTTTTGTGTTGCAGTTGGCATAGATCATTGAGTCTTTTTGTGTTTTGTATCACAAAATTAGTTAAAATTTGCGTTTTGTGTTGCAGTTGGCAGCAGGACTGAGGAACCTGGCGGACACCAGCTCTGGGAGGGAGCGCTTCATCGCACACCATGTGATAGAGGGACTGACGGTGCTCATGGAGTCCTACCCCGGGGACAGTGACCTCATGCTCTACATCTCTCGCATCCTCAGGTCAGTGATGACACTTGTGTATGAATCAGTCTGCATACATTGACACAATCTTCAAACTGAAACTGAAATTGCTTCTTTTTTTTTCTTCTTTTTTTCTCTGCACCAGTCTTTTTTTTTCCTTCTCCCTCTCACCCCCCCTACACACACACACACACACACCTTGTTTGTTAAAAGAATAAAGAAAAAGTGTGTGTGGATGTTTGTGTGTGTGTGTGTGTGTGTGTTTTGGTAGCTGTTTTATTTACTGAATTTTAAAAGGTTAGTCTAGTGGTGGTGGTTTATTTATTTGTGAGCTGTATGGGCAGAGAAAGATCCTGAGTATTTTTTTTCTTTTGGAGTTAGAATGTGTGTGTGTGTGTGTGTGTGTGTGTGTGTGTGTGTGATCATGCACCTAGAAAGACAGGGGAGAGAGGTCGAGGTAGATGGGAGCTGAGAGTATAGATGATGGGTGTATATGTGGGTGGGTACATGTTTGTGTGGATTGTACATTTTTTAGGGTGTGTGGCTTTTTTGTGCATATGTATATGTGTATGTGTGCGTGCGTGTGTGTGAGGAATTTTAGAAAGGGGTCAGGTATACATTTTTTATAAATTTACAACATCAAAGAGAAGGCTGCGTAAGTAAGTAGTAGGGAGGCAATGTACTAAGGGAGCCTACTGGCTACTTTCAGTTTCTCCGCTTGGGCCGAGTTGTATTTTGCACAGGACAGGAATCATACCACTTTCAGATTCTGTGCCATTGGGTCATGGTTAGTATGTTAGATTACACTTAATTTGAGGGAAAAGCTTTCCTTGTTCAGTTGTCCATGGTCATGTAGGAATCTATTATTTGTATTCTTTTTTTCTTTATTTTTCCTCTCTCATTCTGTGTGTTTAGCAAGGTGACGTTACATACAGACTGCTGCAGCGTGCTTGCAGACCAGCATAGTTCCTACAAGGCCTTCGTACAGCTGCTGAACAGGCACTTGAAAAAAGATGTAAGTATTTCTTGCTTTTGTATTGTATTTCTGTTTGTTTTTTTTTGGTCACAGGTTTTTTTTCACTTTTCCTCAAGGCCTGACTAAATGCGTTGGGTTACGCTGCTGGTCAGGCATCTGCTTAGCAGATGGGGCATAGCATATATAGTTTTGTCAGAATGCAGTGACAGCTCCTTGAGAAACTGAACTGAACTGGTCACATGGGGAAAGCTTTTTGCCAAAGTGCAGCACCACCTATTTATCTCTCTCTCTATATATATTTTTTTATCTCCTGTTTTCAGATGTATTTGCTTTACTATAATAATAATAATAATAATAATAATAACGTCCATTAATGTAGCACCCTTTCTATGAGCTCAGGGCACTTTACATGAAAGAAAAATATTACAAATTACAAATCATTCATGACCACTCTTTTTCAGAACCCCCCCCCCCCTCCCCCCACACTCTCTCCCTTTCCCACTCTTCATGCGTCCAAAGTCTCTCTTTCTGTCTGCCAGTCTGTCTGTCTGTCTGGTTCTCTCTCTCTGTATATATGTGATTGTCTGTTAATCTGTGTCATCTGTCAAGGTTCAGGACTGGAAGTATGTTTCGTTACTGTTTTCATGATTCAGTGCGAACCTATTCTGCATTTGTGTTGTAAAGATATATAGCTGATTGTCATCTCACTCTCTTCAGTCAGCTTCAAATCTGCTCAGTATCTGCGTTTCCTGGTTCAAACACTTAACAGTCAGCCACCTTTTCTTTGTCTCTGGACCTTACGATTGTAATGAACTGCCTCTTTCGCTTGTCAAATCTCTGCTCGCAGCTCTTTCAAGTCTGGTCTGAAAACCTGCGTGTTTCCATAATAGTCCTTCTTCCCCTCCCTCATCCCGGTCAGCAGTTTCTCTAGCTTTTTGCTGACATGTTATTGTTAGTTTGTGTAAGTGCTTTTATATGTCTTAACAAGATTCAGTTCTCTAAAAAAAAAAAAAAAAAAAAAAAAAAAGGGTAAGACGAGACAGAGCGTAAACCTGACAAGATGGCGTGGAGAGCCTTGGCCAAAGGAATGATTCAGCGTTTGTAGCTTTTAGAGGCATTTGATTGGCTAAGAGCGGACTGGGCAAGACGGGTCGTCTTTTCACTGTTAGCCGCTTGAAATTTGGCCAAGCAGAGCAAACCGATAGGCCTAGTTTGTATCAGTTTGACATGGTAAGTATAAGTATCACCAAACATAGAGTATAATACAAGCTCCTCCTTTCTTCTGCATGTTCTTCTTTGTCTTAATATTATTATTATTATTATTATTACTGTGTGTGTATGTGTGTGTGTAGGACTTGGTGGTGAGGCTGTGTTTTGTCCTGGGCAACGTGACAGCCAAGAATGAGCAGGCACGTCAGCGGTTGTACCAGGAAAAGGAAGGGCTGGACACTTTGCTGACTGTGCTCAAAACTTATGATGAACTCGACAAACAGGTGGGGGCCCTTTGCAGTTCAGATTCAAATGACTCCCACACAGGGATGCCGGGGGTTCTTTCAGAATCCCCTGCTTTCTGGAAATTCCATGCTCTCTTTGTTTTTTGGGTTTTGTTTTTTTTCTTAGGTTCTACAGGATGATTACCGTAAAGTTCGGTCTATTGAGCGCACTGGTATATAAACCGCACCCACTAAATTTTGGAAAAAATTGAACTTTATACATACATAAGCTGCACTTATTTCTGGTAGCGGAACATATACTGATACTACAGAAAAGCTGTCGATACTGTAGGTTATGAAAGAAACACAAGCGGGAACAACACAAAGAAAAGCAAGCGAAAATACTGCTAGTGCCACAAAAAAATAATAAATAAACACAACGAAAATAAGATTCATAATTTAGGGATAGTCACATTTATTCAACGTCATCCTGCTCACTGAATCCACTAAAATCTTCGTCTTCAGTGTCCGAGTTGAAGAGAACCAGCACAGCTTCCTCCGCCATCTTGTCACTGACTTCAGCCTGGCTTTCACTTCATGAACATGAAGGTGGAGGTCGCTGCTGGTTCGTCACTTGCACTGTCGTCTGCTAGGTCGATTGCCTTCAATTTGAAGGCTGCATCATAGGCATAACGTCGCGTTTTCGGCATGATGAGGGTGTACGCTTGAGCAGAGTAGAACTGAATGCTGATCTGAAGGCTTTAATGTGTGCGGATTTGATTTATAAAACGTGAACAGTTAGCACACTATCCTGAAGCTCATCCAAAAATTCATGGACAGAAATCATGATTTTGGTGAGTTGAAGGGCAGCTAAGAATAGACGAGAACATGACACTCCCGGGATCGTTAAAATCCGCAAATAAGCCGCATCATTGTATAAGCCGCAGAGGTTGAAGCTGGGGTAAAAAGTCACGGCTTATAGACCGAACTTTACGGTATGTAGATTTTCAGTCCTGATATAGCCCTTAGTGGTTGGCTGGACTATAAGAAACAAAATATAAATATACGTTTGGCATGATTGATTTACACAAAGATGTTGCTGTGTTGTGGAGATGGGTTTAGTTTTGTTGTTTTTGTTTTGAACTTTAAGAGTTTCTTCCAGATGATTGGTGTGATCTGTGTGTGTGTGTATGTTGGTTTGTTATGATTGTTAGTTGATGTTTTGTGAGGTCGTTCTGTAAGTAATTCGCTCTGACTGAAAATGAAGTCTCTGTCTGTCTCACTCATTGTCTCTGACTTGTGTCTCTCTCTCTTTCCATCCCTGTCTGTCTCTGTCCCCTTCTCTCAATCTCTGTCACTCTCTCTTTCTGCCTCCCTCCCTCCCTCTCTCTCTCTCACCCCCGTCTCTCTGTCTCTATCACTCTCTCTTTCCTCCAAACCCCTCTCTCATGTCAGACAGTGGGATTCAATATTTCATACAGGTAACCTTTGTTGTAAGTCTAGTTGTGTAGCCACTGCCCTACTGTTGGGTTTGACAGACATGCAGACAGTCAAACTCTTATTGTTCAGTGTCTGTACAGTCATGTCAGGAAAAAGTCTTGAAAAATGACAGAACCATTGGATTTTTTTTTTTTTTTTTTTGCCCTTCAGGATCTGGAAAAGTTCGAGAAGATCCTTGATCATTACCATTCAACAAAGGACTTACTTAATGCATTTCAGAAACAATTGAAAAACAGAAAGTTGTGAAAATTGAACATCGGTACTGGGATGTCCAGCAATCATTTTCATCAACATTGTTGCTTAATTCCGTTTTGCATTGTATTTGGAAAGGAAAATTTTCATTCGGATTTGGAAGACGCCTGGAAAATGTATAGACTTTTGTTTTATCATATCTGTAGGAACCCAAGGCATGAGATCATCAGACAAAGTCTGAAATCAGACTGAAGAAAGATTTGGCATGTGGAAAATTATTGATTTTTAAAACATGATTGTTGAGGTAGTGCAGCTATTTCAGACAACAACAGAATATCACAACCTTGTCCACGAACCCTGGTTTTTCCTCTCTCCTGTCCAGGGCAAGGAATTTGCAAACATGTCAGCCAGTCCTGAGGAATCAGAGTCAACAAAGGATGCCATCAACAAGATAGAGGATGTTCTGATCAAGGTGATCCGGGTGCTGGCCAACCTGTCCATTAGTGAGGACGTGGGTCCCTTCATTGCTGCCAACCAGCAGCTCATGACACAGCTCCTGTCCATCATCGGTCAGTCAGGGAGACGCGCTCTTTGTGTGTGTGTGTGTTTATGTTTTCCATTACAAGGTTTGCCTTGACTAGAGAAAACCTGCTGGAACCATATCAGCAAACTGAAACAATGATTCCCCCTGTTAAAGATAGTGTTAATTCTCAGTTGAGCAAATTCCAGTCTAGCAGCTGACAATTGACAAGAGCCAATACCCATGCTTTTCACTCTGTATACTGCTACCCTTGCTGATATTAATCAGTCACCACAATGTCAGTCATTCTTCGCTGACAAACTTCAGAAATGTGACACCCATGTAAATTTGCCCTCTTTGCAACAAACATCCAACTGCTTTGCTGACATTTAGAACTGGATGACTCTGACAAAATTGCAGTTGAATGCTGACAAAGCTGAAGCAATGCTCACAGGAATTAGACAAAAACTCTCTTCTATCACAGTTGACTCAGTCAAACTTGGCAACACACCCACCCCTTTTTCCAGCTCAGTCAAGAACCATGGTCATTCCTGCTGCGGACTGTTATGGCGCATCAGTTGTGTGCAGAAATACCTGTCCACTGACGCAGCATGTAAACTTCTTGTCTCTCTCATCTTGATTACTAAACTTTCTCTTGTCTGGTTTCCCTGCTTCATCCGTTCACTTCAATACGTGGCCAAACTCTTCCGCAAAAAGAAAAGTTCTGAGCACATCACTCCTCTCTTGCAATCTTTCCATTGGCTCCCTGTCTTACACAAGTCAAGTAGAAGATAGCACTATTTTGTAAATGTTGAATGGACCTGGCCCTTCCTATCTCTATAAATGCCTTCATCTCCACACCTCATTTCACTCTCTCCGATCAGCTTCAGCATATCATTATATGTGGATGTCTTGTCAATTGATTTCAGACCGTAAAGATGTGGGCGAGAGCGAAGAGCTGATTCTGAACTGTGTGGCCACGGTCAACAACCTGACGTTTTACACCACCAAGCAGACCTCTCTGGTGCAGCAACATGTCGCCATTGCTGAGTGTGAGTGTTGCTGTTCTCTCTCTTGTGTCTCTGTCTCCCTGTTTCTGTCTGTATGCTTGTTTGTATGACTTTCCCTGTTGCTTGGTCTGTGTTGGTCTGCTTGTCTATATTTAGATTCTGTTCTGGGCGGGGTGAAGGTTGAGGATGGAATGATCAGAGAAGCAGGGACTTTGATTGCAGTGGTACATGTTTTCATTGTGTCAAGACAACAGTTTAGAAAGAAAAAAAAGTTGCATTCATTTGCATTGAACAATTTTTTTGCATGCTGTGAAAGCTCTTTTCTTTCAGTATGGAATTGTTATAAATATGATTGATATGTATACAACCACATATTTCATTGTTGCACCTCGTCTGTATGTATACAACCATTTATTAGATTGATGCAACTTGTCTGTCTGGAGATGGAAATCTGTTTTTAGATTTTCATAAAAAATGGAACTTTGTTTTCTGAAGGTGAAAACAAAACAAAACAAAACAAAAATCAATGAGCTGTTCTATATGGCTTGCTGATGACCTGTTCAAAATGAAAACAGAAGTTCCGTGTAGAAAGCATTGGTCCATGTTCTTTGTTTGTAGACCCCATACTGAAGAGGCTTCAAGAAGAGAGAGACTTGTCAGAGTGCCAAAATTGAAGTCACAGGTTTCCTAACGGTCGACATAAGTCATGACATAAGGCAGTTCTTACATGGCATGTATTGATATCACTTTGAAAAGCAAATTAAACACATACACACACACACACACACACACACACACACACACACATACGCACACACACATAAACATACACATTCACACAGATCATCTGGGGACTCCTCCGGGATCTGCAATACAATGCATTTATTTATAGATTGAAAAAATAGTTATGACATTCCAGATAACATCTTGAAGTCAAAATATTCTTGAATTTGGTGTCATATACTGTACCATTTCAAACTCATACAAACTAGGCATGTCAGTAACATGGTGAAAAGACACCCAGCCAAGTCCACCCTGCTCTAGCCAATCAAATGCCATTAAAGGCTACAAGCGATGACTCAGTCTTTTTGGTCAGGCTGTCAACACCATCTTGTCAAGTTTTCTGCTCTGTCTTGTGTAGCACTTTTTTTTTCTTTTAATTGTGTTCATTTGGCATTTCACATGACATCTTGAAGTCAAAATGATAATGAACTCTGTGTATATATATGTGCATGTGTTTGTGTGTGTGTCCATGTCCATGTGTGTGTGTGTGCAGCCTTGCTGAAGTTGATGCTGCCGGACAAGATGGAGAGTATGCTGGAGGCAGCACGCGTCTTTGGTAACCTGACCCGGCACAAACCTGTCCGCAACTTCCTCTCCAAACAGAAAGGTGGTGTTTCCAGTGTCAGCCTTTGGCACTTATCACCTTTGTGTGTGTGTGTGTGTGTGTGTGTGTGTGTGTGCATGCATGTCTGTATTTTTTTATTTTTTTCCCTTTCCCATTTTCTTTCCTGCATCCAAGCTCCTTCACCTATCAACATCAGGATCAGAATCAGAATAACTTCATTATCACAGTAAAAGAAATTTAGTGTGGTGAAGTGTGTGATAAATACAGGTTACAAGCAGAACAGTAAAATTTGGCATAACATGTATTTAACAAAAACACACACAACTGATTCATAACCTGCGAAAACACAGGAAACAAGAAAAGTGTCATGGAAACATGAAATGAAAAATGTTTTGGGCATTGACATTTTTCCAGGTGATATTGAGAAAATCTTACATTCAGTCATATCCTAGGATACTAAGGACATACAAATCTGTGTGATGGATGTCTCCAGTCAAAATATCAACATTGTTACTCAGTATAACTTCAACAAGAGCAGATTAATGAACGAGTAGAATGGAAAACAAACTGTGTTAACAGCGTGCTGTTTGGCACATTTGCAGTGTGATGTTTGACAGGCTGACTGTGTGTTCTTGGGTGTGTTGTCAGTTTGTTGTTTGGCTTGTTGACAGTGGATGCCATGATGGTGAATGTGCTGGACTTAGGGTTCAGGGAGGTGGTGTCCATCTCGTGTGATGTCCTCAGTGTGTTGTTTGGTCTATTGACTGTGTGTCGTTTTTGCGTGTTGATAGTGTGACGTTTTTGCGTGTTGACAGTGTGTCGTTTTTGCGTGTTGATAGTGTGACGTTTTTGCATGTTGACAGTGTGACGTTTTGGTGTGTTGACAGTGGATACCATGATGGTTGTTGGACTCGGGGTTCTGACAGGGAGGTGGTGTGGTGACCTGAATGTGGTGTTTGTGGTGTTGACATTGTGTCATTTTGGTGTTGACAGTGGATGCTATGATGGTGACGCTGTTGGACTCGGGGTTCAGAGAAGTTGTGTTCATCGCCTGTGGCGTCCTGATCAACTTCATGGTGGACGAAGAGACACGGCCCCTGTTGAAACGGGAAGGTGGTGTCAAAAAGTTAGTATTCAGTGACTTTGAAGTGGAGTTTTACCTCATCAGTACCCCATGAAGCACATGTACGTCCATGAAAATGCTTCACTATCTGCGCCATGACATACATATACATCAACATCATTTCAGGATTTTTCACAGTTCTATGTTAAAGTTGATGTGTCCCAACAGCCACCACTTCAAAAGCTTGATATGTCTACTTTAATTATCTGTGAGGAGCAACAGCCAATATGCACTGTATCATAATTTCTGGATTTTTCTGTCAATACCCCATACACTATGCTTTCCAAATGGCAGACAACGAACCACAACCTTACCCATGTGGCTTGAAACAGCAGTGTGTTACTACAAAAAAATTGACATTTTGCCATCCAAGATGTTGCGGAAGCTTCACAAGCCATTGATGATGATGAACTGAGTGCTGCGCGTGGCAAAATCTTATCAGATGGTTCACTTGATGTGACTGAAAGATAGAATGATGATTTGCAGAGAGGCGGGAGGGTGGGGGTAGAAGAGCTAGATGTAGCCAGCAAAGATGTAGAGAAAGCGGAGCAGGAGGTTGAGTGTAGCTCTGTGGCTGACCTAGAGTTGACCTCAAATACAAACCATCCACTTATTCTGGGCAGGGAGGGAGAGAGAGATGAAGGAGGTGAACAGTTTTGTGCAAGTTGTGAATAACATGTACAGCATGGTTTCAGAAAAACATGCTCGTATTGATCAAACGGCTATCATCAGCAAGTGAACTAATGAACAGTGATGACCCCGCCTCCCCCACCTGCACTGTGGGCCAGCTGGGTCACTGTTAACTTCTTTGATCTGACAGTTAGCATGAAGTGAGTGGGCGTGGCACAGGCATGAGTCGTAACTGAAGGACATTTATATTACAGTTAATTTGATATGGATACTTATGTAGCACCTATCCTCATTCAGAGACCAAGCTCTGAGCACTTTACAAACTCGGGGTCATTTGCACAACAGGTTGCATACCTGGGTAGAGCTGACTGATGGCTGCCATTGGGCGCTCATCAGTCATTTCCTGTGTCATTCAATGAGATTTTAGGCACACACATACACCCTCAGACAGACATGTAACATTTTACGTGTATGACCGTTTTGTTTATTTACCCAGCCTTGTAGGCAACCATACTCTGTTTTGGGGGTTGTGCATGTTGGGTATGTACTTGTTTCCTTAACCCACCGAACGCTGACATGGATTACAGGATCTTTAACATGCGTATTTGATCTTCTGCGTGCATATACACACAAAGGGGGTTCAGGCACTAGCAGGTCTGCACATATGTTGACCTGAGAGATCAGAAAAGTCTCCACCCTCTACCCACCAGGCGAACCCGGGACCCTTAGATTTGAAGTCCAACGCTGTAACCACTCGGCTATTGTGCCCGTCAATTATTGTTATTATTATAACAGAATTATTGTGTGAATGTGTGTGGTGACAGGTGTGTGGAGGTGCTGCGTGACTTTGGGCGTGAGGACTGGCAGCTGAGTGCCATCGTGTGCAAGATGCTGTGTAACTACAGTGCTCGCATGACCAGCACCACAGACTGCTTCGGTCAGCCAGAGGCCGCTCAGCTCTCAGACCTACTCTTTGAGTACTTGGGTGAGTTTGTGCAGTGTGTAAAGTACATGCAGTAAGCATCCGGATGAGCTTATGCAGTGAGTATTGGTATGTGTGGTGAGAATCTGGATGAGCATTTGTAGTGAGTATAGTATGGGCAGTTAGAACCCAGATGAGTATGTGCAGTGAGTATTTGGGTGAGTACATGCAAAGCTGTACTTCTCATTGAGATAGATAGATAGATTGATAGATAGACTGATTGATTGGGGTTTTTTTTTGTTTGTTTTGTTGTTGTTGTTGTTTGTTTTCTTGTTTTTTGTTTGTTTGTTGTAAATGAATAAAAAGTAAGTGAAAAATAGATGGAAGAAAATGTGAAATATAATCTGCTCAACAATTTGACACAGAAAGTAAACCAGCCAAACATGGAATATACAAAGAAGCTCCTCTTATTAAATTATAACAAGAGGCAAAGACTTCTTGGCTCATGTGTGATTAATGCTGCACAACAGTGACAAAACTGAAAAGGCTGATGATGGTGATGTGGATGTAATAATAATAATAATAATAATAATGGTATTTATATAGCGCTGGATCTTGTGCAGAGACAAATCAAAGCGCTTTCGCACCAGTCATTCACACGCATGCATAACTCTTAATACTGTAGACACTAAAGACAAGGAAGGGCAGGCAAAGGAGGCTATTTTGGGAAGAGGTGGGTTTTAAGGCCAGACTTGAAAGAGCTGAGTGTGGAGACTTGACGAAGCGAAAAAGGAAGTTCATTCCAATCACAAGGTCCAGAAACAGAGAAAGAACGGCGGCCAATAGTCGAGTGTAGGGAGATGGGAGTGCAAGATTACCTGTACATACCTATATCAATCCAAATAATATTTTTGCTCACCATCAGAAATGAGTGTTTAGCTGAAGTAAACTGGGCCCACATAGATGGATACTTCATTGTTTTATGATCATTAATATAGATCCATCAAAATGGCCAAACACATTTTCAGGCCTAATATATGTGGTAATCACTCCAGACAGATCCTTTTCTTTCAGACATGTTCTTACAGTCTGAAAATGCAGACTGAAGGTCCATCACCACCTGTTCTTAGATTTCCCTGAAAAAGGAATGCTTGTATCCAAATAATAGTGACATTTAATCTCTGTATACTTGAAAAATATTGATATGTGCATGTGTAGTTTGACTTAGAGACCAACTGACAAATTCTGGACTGTAAGTGAAGAAGATTTGTTGACTTAGATGGTCGCTCATGGACATGATGCAGTAAGTGCACAAAATGCAGGCTTGAGCACAAAACTTTCACAGAATAAAATTTAACAGCCTACTTTCAGTGCTATGTTGTCATGAATTATCAGTGCCAATCCATGTGCTCATAATAATGCATAAAAGAGAGTATCTGTAACGCTATTTATGGACTAAACAACTGCTTCAGTGAATTTAGATTGTTTAAAAACCTTTGAACTTAGTGTAAAATACAATAGCCTTGAATCATACTTTAAAATCTAATTTTTAAGGCAAGTGAGATGTGTTTCAAAAAATAATTTCCCATAGTGTATTCAGATTGATTTCCCATTACTTGGCAGAATTTTGCTGTTCTTGGCAGATGTATGCATTATTGTAACTTCCAAACCAAGCTGAGAAATTCCTGTGTGAACTAAAAAATGACTTCCATAGACCAGTGTCTCCGATAAAAGTGTGAGTTTTTGTGAACGAGAAATAAAAGAGAATGTGTGTTTGTTGCAGACCGTGACAGTGCACTGAGCAGCGTTTTGGGGGAGGGTGCTGGTGGAGAGGAGGACGGAGAGATGCAGGAGTACATCACGGAGACCTGGGAGAACGAGTTCTGTCCTGTCGCTACCCAGCTGCTGCGCCGCATGGAGGCACACGCTTCCCCTCTCGAACCTCTTGAGGCACCGGGCTGAAGTCTCTGTGTGTGTGTGTGAGTTTGCGTCTCTGAGTGTGCGTCAGTTTGTATGCATCAGTTTGTGTATGTGAGTGTGCATGTGTCAGTCTGTGCATCAGTATGTCTGTGCATTAGTACGTCTATATGCATCTGTATGTCTGTGTGCAACAGTATGTGTGTGTGTGTCATTGTGCATATGTGTGCTTTGTGTGTGTGTGTTTCAGTCTGTCTGTGAGTGTAACTTATATTTTATTGGATGGTGAATGTAAAGTTCAAGAAATGTGTTAAAGTGTTTGCTGCAAGCAGGACCATTCATTCACGAGTCATCCGCACTGTGATTTTTGTCAAGTTGGTTTGGAAGATCACGGAATGGCAAGAATGTGTTTAGTGTACATGTCTATGGGTTTGGACTTTTTGTTTTGATCAGATTGTGATATATTTCTCTCTTTATTTATTCATTTATTTATTTATTTATTTGTTTATTTTTCAGTTCTGATGAGTGTAATATCCTTTTTTTTTATCCTAAATTCAGGGGCCTATCTTAAAAGAAATTTTTGTGCATAGTTGAAGTGACCTTGACATGAATAGATGTGACCCATTTTTTATGACTGTATTTATTGGGTTATTTCATTCCAATGTTGAAACAGATTCACTTGCTAAACTCATGTGCAGTCGCCTCATGAAGACATGGATAGGTCAGCAATGATGTAATGTGCTCTTTGAGTGTGTTCCAATTTGACTCGCTCTTTTCAAGTATAGGTATTCCAGTCAAGTAAATGCAAGCAAAACAACAACAACAACATCATGGCAGATTGTGATTTGAGTTACTTTGTGTTGTTTAATGTCTAATACTTGACTTGAAGGGCACATGCGTATCATTTCACAAATTTCACAAAGATTATGCTTAAGATAGGCCCCAGAAGTTAGTGCACTAAAAGGGGATGTTACCCTGCTTTGTTTGCTTGTGATTTCTGGAGGGTGGCAAGTGTAGAAAGGCCAGTGTGTGTGTGTGTGTGTGTGTGTGTGAACACCTTGCATTGCCCACTCTGGTTTCAAAATTATGGTAGAAGTGTAAGAGAGACAGTTTTGTCATCCTTGTCTCATGTGTTAATTTCTTCTTTCATCATTATTTTCTTCAAGTATATTATCGTGTATTATGTTTTCTATTTATGATGGATGTAGATTGTAGTGGATAAAAAAAATCCAAGGTTTGGAAATACATTTTGAAAATGGATTTTGAGAATACAAAATGTATTAACATTTGCTGTTGGGTTTGTTTTTTTGTGGGTTTTTTTTAATGATGAAAGTAGATTGTAGTGGAGAAAAGTTCCAGAACTGGAAATAAATTCTGAAAACAAATTTTAAGAATGCTTCGTTTGTGAAGGATTGTTGCAGGGTATGTATGTTTTTTGAGTACCTGAATGATAGAGATGACTAATCTTTATCTGCTTATTTGTGGCAGTTTTCCAAATATTTATTGATCCCACATCAGAGGTTGACATTTTGGGGTTGGCATGTTTTTTTGGATTTCTGAAGTGGTTGTTAATGAAACTTTGACATTAAGGTTTGTGGTGCATGTGATTTGATGAGTGATTGGTCATATTATGATTCAAACTTGATCAGAAGTATTGTGAAAGTGTTTGTGAGTTCTCACTAGCGTACTGTTCAATGCTAGTTTTATTTCTCTTGGTGCAAAAATGTTCACAGAAGTGTCTGATTGCATTTCACTTAACATTCCAGTATTTTAGTTCAGTGATACATGCACTGAACATGCGTAAGAGTGAGTGTGTTTCCTTGTGCACATCCACACGTCTGTGCATGTACAAATATGCATTCCTTTGTGAGTATCTTGATGTGTGTTTTAAATGTATTAACAGATGTGGTAGTGTTATGTGTGTATTTCTTACTATGAAGGTGTGATATTAATTTCCAGACTTCACACCCTGCTGCATTATAGAGAGTGTGAAGGAGACGATG
Source organism: Babylonia areolata (assembly GCF_041734735.1). Classification (NCBI taxonomy): domain Eukaryota; kingdom Metazoa; phylum Mollusca; class Gastropoda; order Neogastropoda; family Buccinidae; genus Babylonia; species Babylonia areolata. The sequence continues at coordinate 19,173,899 of NC_134898.1, forward strand.
ATTTTCTGTCACAGGGATAAGTGTTTTCTCGTTTAGACTTTCTTTTGTTGTTTTCATCTTTTCATGTCGGAATCTAATAGGCTTCTTCTTCCTCATTCTCTTCTTCATTTTCTTCTTCTTCTTTTTTTTTTTTCTCTTCTTCTCCTTAAAAAAAAAAAAGAAAGTTATTTGGGCACAGAACAGAAGAACTGTTCATTAGATTCCTCCAGGTCTGTTGACTGTGACAGATTTCATCCAGAACTAAAGGTGATCACACCTGGACCAAGTTTTAATTGGAAGTCATCAGGGTCAGAGTTATTGATTCGTTTGTTTGTGGATACACAGTCATGTTCATTACACTTCCAGCTAGAGGGTATGTCATCTCTTTCACAATCTCTCTCTCTCTCTCCTCACCCTGAACAAATTGGTAGAAAGGAATAAACAAGGGAGCAACTTCTATTTTAAGGGTATGTCATCTTTTTCACAATATCTCTAACTCCCTTATCACACCCAATGAATTGACAGAGGGATAAATGAATAAACTATGGATTGGTACACAGATTGATTGGGTAATTAACCAATCCTAAACAGAGAAAGGCAATTCTGACTGTATCTCTAACCCCACTAAACCTATCTTCACCCTGCAACATGTGTTGCAGAAAACTACTTCGATAGAGAAAATACATTTTCCAACATTGCAGTGTATGCTAGTGATAGAGATGATATTGATACATCTGACACTGCAGTGTATTCCAGTGAGAGGAATAGGGAATAGAGATAATACTTCGACATTGCTGTGTATATGAGTGATAGAGACCGAGAACAGAGGTAATACATCTTTTGACATTGCAGTGTGTACCAGTGACAGTGTGCTTTTGTTGCTTCTTTTTGTTTGTTGTGTGCAGATACATATGTGCAAGATCGATGTAGCACTGCTGTTGGCTAAAGACGTAGACTAATGCCGCTACACTGTTTGACTTTTGCTCAATACGCTGGTCTTTCCCTCTTTGGTGGTTTGGGCGCCAGTTCTGTTGCTTCTTTCTCATTGTGCCACATGTCTCAAGGACGATGGAGAGGGACGTAGGTTCTGTGCCTGAAGATTGTGTGTTAGTATGTGTGTGTGCGTGTGTGTGTGTGTGTGTGTGTGCGCGTGCGCGCACATACTCATCAGAATATGACTGCAGTGATATTTCTCTTGTCACTTCATGAAAAAAAATCATGACAGATTTTTACTCCACTCCTGTTATCTGTGCTTGATTTTTTAGGTGAGGGGATAGGGGAAGTTGGGGGGGGGGGTGTGGGGGGGCGGGGGGGGGGGATAGAGTTGGATTTCAGTTTTGTTTACCTTGTCTGATCTAGCATAGTGACTGCTAGTAATACCCTTGATTAAATGGCAGAGGCAACAAAGACTGGACAAAGAACAAAACAAGTTACAGTGTCTAACATTGCCAGCCACTGCAAAAAAAAAAAGTTTGATCTGTTTTTTCCTGAAATAGTTTACTGGTATGTGGGTTATATATATCAGAATAGTATTAAAGATCTGCGATCATTCCATAGTTGCTTTGATATGGGAAGGGTAAGATGTTCAGGAGGCACCATGGAAGAATCGGTAAGGCGTTGGGACTTCTGATCCAGTGATAAGGGTTTGAGTCCCCATTACAGCATGGTGTTGTGTCCTCGGGGAAAGGCACTTTACTCTGATTTTCCTCACAATGGATACCTGACTTCAGTTTAAATGGTGGACAGAAAGGACTGAGCCCCACTTTCCAGTGTTGAACCTTTGAGTGGGTATCAGTTCACTGCCCCAATGGTCATGAAAGGCTTTGGGACCTTTAACATTTTTACAGCCTTTAAAATGTGTGGAACACTGCCACATGGGTTAAAGAAATACCAGGTGGAAAATAGGAGCAAGGGAAGAAAGGAAAAAAGTAATTCAGTCTTTTCTACTGTGTTGGTGGGCTGCAACTCCCATCATTCATTTGTATGTACGGGTGGGATATTTACCTGTATGACTGTTTTTACCCCACCATGTAGGCAGCCATATTCCATTTTCAGGAGTGTAATTGAATCTGGAATTTACAGTGAAGAAGAAAATCATATTCATATTTAACTTACTCAGTCATGGCAGTTTTCTCCCCTGCTTTTACCTCAGCACTGCCCATTTGTAAGCATTTGCCAAAAAGAAAAACATTACGGCAAGTTAGATTAGGAAATTTTAAAAAGTTTATTCATATATTGAGTTAGCTGGTGTCAAAGCATAAAGTTTCTAACCTTCCTATTTCAGCTTGTTTGTGTGCTTTGGGTTTGAGAAATGCTGGGTCTTTTAGATTAATTCGTTGCAGTCAGTCATTTCAATAATATGCTTCATGGACTAACACAGAACACAGAAATTGCTTTCAACACAGAAATTGATCAAAGGTGCTAGTAGTAGCTTACAGCATCATTATGGTGCAACACCAAGGATTCGGAACTTTCTACATTTCCAATTCCGGATCAAGAATACTTGGATGAAAGCATTGTATGACGCATGTTCCCAGTGAGGAATGTTAGGTGGCAGCAAGCTAAGCAAACAAGAAAATATTACTTTAAATATAATAGTGAACAGAAAACAAATATATGTGATGGAACAACAGTTAAAAAAAAGAAGTGGATACCAGAAACGAAAAAGTGTCATTGTAAGTCCTTGATTCCTGATGATCTCTGTGTCAGATCAGTGGCTGGAATCTATCTGTAATGTATATAACATATATATATATGTGTGTTTGTATTTATGTATGTATATGTATATACTTTTAACATTGGAATCTTTTTTATGGACAATTTTCAGTCCATGCCGTGATGTTCCCAGTGCACGCTGAATGTTTTCAGGGAATTTGATCCGTCCATTCCATTTGATTAATAGTGTTTGGAAACAAGTGTGCTTGGTTTTTTCGTTTGAAAACTCTACATACGCTTGATTTTTGTTTTGTTTCGATTCCCAGTCACTCTGCCAGTGTATGTGATCGTAACCAGGTTTGTGCTTATCAGCTGGTGATAGTGTAAGGAAACCAGCTTATCAGCTGGTAATAGTGTAAGGAAACCAGCTTATCAGCTGGTAATAGTGTAAGGAAACCAGCTTATCAGCTGGTAATAGTGTAAGGAAACCAGCTTATCAGCTGGTAATAGTGTAAGGAAACCAGCTTATCAGCTGGTAATAGTGTAAGGAAACCAGCTTATCAGCTGGTGATAGTGTAAGGAAACCAGCTTATCAGCTGGTAATAGTGTAAGGAAACCAGCTTATCAGCTGGTAATAGTGTAAGGAAACCAGCTTATCAGCTGGTAATAGTGTAAGGAAACCAGCTTATCAGCTGGTGATAGTGTAAGGAAACCAGCTTATCAGCTGGTGATAGTGTAAGGAAACCAGCTTATCAGCTGGTGATAGTGTAAGGAAACCAGCTTATCAGCTGGTGATAGTGTAAGGAAACCAGCTTATCAGCTGGTGATAGTGTAAGGAAACCAGCTTATCAGCTGGTAATAGTGTAAGGAAACCAGCTTATCAGCTGGTAATAGTGTAAGGAAACCAGCTTATCAGCTGGTAATAGTGTAAGGAAACCATTCCGTTCATGCTGAAACATAAGGACAGCTGGTGAAGGGAAGATGGGTTTTTTAAGGACAGAAGATTACAAATAAGTTTTAAGCACTGTCACTGTCACTGGTCCCGAGACCTGCTATGGTCAGGGATCAACTACATCTCCATTTCTCGTGGTCATGGGAAAGGGTCTGAGTTTCATGAAAAGTTTCTCTCTGTCAACTCAGTGTTGTCTGATTAAAAGAACACGGTCACATAAATAAACATCCTGTATGCATCTTGAATGGTCCGTAGATATGTGAAAGTGTGTGTGTGTGTTTGTTTGTTTGATTTTTTCTTTCAAATGTGAAAAAAGTCTTTCGTTTTGAATTCCTTCCCTTTGCCTTTGTTCAGTGTACTGTTAAAAACTGTACACTGAGACACGTCTTCACGGATCACTTTGATTTTTCTTTCAAAAGTGAAAAACAGTCATTATTTTATAATTTCTTCCCTTTGCCTTTGCTCAGTGTACTGATGAAAACTGTACACTGAGACATGTTTTCACGGATCACCTAACAGCCAGCCATACACACCTGTCTCTCAGCTTACTGGTGTGAGGATTTCACAGTTTGTTGAACACTTTTGCTCTCATGGATGAGTCAGCATGAACGTGTCAGTCCCCACAGCCTTTTAGCCATAATTGCCCGAGGAGAGAAGAGCAGTGACACATCAGCTTCACAGTAAGTCTTTGCATACCACATAGCAGTTGCCACATTAGGTGTACCTTTCCTTTGTATAACAATACAATAGAGGAGAAAATTATGTACAGATTGTTTTATTTGCTTTAATTCAAGCTGGTATATATTGATATATAAACCCCTTGACCACTGAACTGTGATGAAATGAGGTTAGTTTGCTATGAATCTGAGATGCAATTAGTGTACTCTGTGTGGTTTTCAGGGTGTAATTGGTTTTGCTGAACAAAAGTAAGGCAGTCGTAAGAGAAAAAAGTCTGTAAAAAGAATCCTGACTGACATCTGACCTATAAATTCAGACTTTATCACAGTGAGGTGACAGCGCTCCACTGACATGCATACTCGTCAGCAACAGTCAAGGGGTTAGATGACTTTCTTATTTGAGAAAGGAAAAGCATGGATTTCAGCGCAGTGGGGACTTCAAAATGACAGAAAATTGAACTCACTGGACTGTGAGAGCGACTGGTAGCCAGATTGGTCAGATTTATTTTATTTATTTATTTTTTTTTAAAATCTGATTCCATCCATCTGTTCTCTTGATTCCCTCCAGTGATTTTTTCATCTGTCTCCGTCCAGTAAGGAGAAAGTGCCAGACATTGTTTTGAGTTTTGCTGAAGGGCACCATGTAGGTCAGTGCCACCCCCTACCCCCCATCTCTCTTCTGTCCCTCACCTCCCTCCCCATCCTGTTCCCCACCCCCCTTCCTCTCTCTCTTTCTGTTTCTACCTGTTTTTGATTATCTTTGAAATGTTTGCGTTTTATTTCTGGTGAACATATTGCAGAACGGACAGGACTTGCTGGGTTTCCTTGGCATAAGTTCTCTGGATCTGGATGTTTGTAGGACGACATTTCCTTACTCACACTTCAAACATTTGAACTAGCTTGCATACTTCCGTGGTTTCTCACCACCTTCCTCATCAAAACTGATGCAGGAAAGTCTTGGGCTGGACAGGCTGTGAAAGAACTGTGCCTGTCCGTGGTATTGTAACCAACCGTCATAATTTGGAGGGAGTTTCAGGCCAGTGTCACGATTGAGACTTGGCTTTCCAATCTGATTTAGACTCCCTGGTTCTGTTGTTAGAATAAAGATCAAATAGGACAGAATGTCTGTTGTTGCAAGTGTTTAGATTTTTCTTTGGCTGCAGTAATTATCAAGAATTGTGACTACATTGTTTACATGTCCAAGCCATATCTGCAGGCTCTTTCTGTTCATGTCTTAGGTAGAACATCCACTTTTTATGTAATAAACAAGGCTAATTGCTTCTTTTTGTTGTTGTTGGTAATGGTGATTTTTTTCTGCAGTAGATAACTGGGGAAGAATACCAAAAGTTTTACAAACTTAAGGGAAATAAAAACAAAAATAAGATAAAAAATTTTTTTAAAAAGCTGTGTTGAGTATTGAAGCTCAACATTTTTACAAACATGGGTTGCGTTGCGGTAGCCAATGTACATATCCCACTCTTGCAGTGGGTTTTGTCCTTTTCTTCTGTCAGTTATTCAGCATGTGATCTGTCTCTGTGCTAAACAGATAGGGTTTTACAATTATGGGCTTTACTTTAATGAATGTTATTACAATGCTTGTCAAAATGTATCTTTGATTTTTGTCAATCTTTGTTTGATGATTTCTCATGAGTGTTGCTTCATTTTGTTTCAGTGATTGTTGTTTCTTTTATACATTGCACCATTTTGTAATGGGTTTTGCGCACTGAGCATTTACATGAGTCTTGTTTGAATGTCAGGCACAGACGTAGCATTTCGTGTGTGTGTGTGTGTGATTAAAGTTTTGCATTTTGTTTGTCACAGTTGTAGGGGTTTTTTTCTGTGATTTCAAACATTGCTGATCTGTTGAAGTTGATAGTGTCAGAAAGTGCTGGCCAAGTGCTTACATATGTTTTTTATGACATTCCAGTTGTTAACGAGTTGTGATATATTCTAATCGGTAGACAGTATTATAGTGTGGATGTTTCCAAAAGTGTGCAAAATCCCTGTGCCCCTACCGGCTCCACCCACAAGTCCTGATCTGAGCCCCCAGTCTCCTCCAGTCACCTTGATACACCCTCCCAGCATTCCCAGGCAGGCATGTCATCTTTCAGTGAGCTGGTGGCTTTTGTGGCATCTTATTTATATATATATTTTAATAGCAGATGTGTTGCATATTTGGATTTACACTTTCTTGAAACTGAAACTGGTGGTTCTTTTTCTGTTTCGTTCCCAGGTTGTATGATTGGGCTGTGAACAGCACACAAGTATGGTAACTGTTGCTTTTAGTAAGACAATTTCAGACCATCACTTCTGAGGCGGCACAATTTCGATCCATTACTTCTGAGGCGGCACAATTTCTAGCCTCATAGCGGCACAATTTCGATCCATTACTTCCGAGGCGGCACAATTTCTAGCCTCATGGTGGCACAATTTCGATCCATCACTTCTGAGGCGGCACAATTTCTAGCCATCACTTCTGAGGTGGTCTTCAGACATACCAAGATTCCAGGCAGGCTGCCACCTATCCAGTATGGAAAGCCTACCTCAGTAGCTTTCTCAGGCCCTTCTGCAATGTTGAAAGAATAGAAATGGTCTTTTTTCCAGTTATGTGCCCCAAGAAATATATCCTGCAGCTGTACAATCAGAATTGCGCTTTACTGTTGGTTGCGTCCCTTGGCATAGGGGCCGATATGGCCCAGTCTGTGTTTTTGACCTGTTCTAATTCAGCTGTAAAATCAATAGCAGATAGTATTCCTGCCATGAAGACATGTTGAGTGATGAGCATCATGACTTACAACTGTGAACTACATACAGTGAGGTTTCAGGACGCAAAATGATGTAAGAAGTACAGAAGAAGTGGTTCTGCTTGTAGCACTGTCAATGTCACTGACTGACATGACCCTGACACAATGCAGAGCAAACACATTGACAAAAAGTCCAAATGCATAATTCTCTTCACGGTGATGGTGAGTTTGTCGGCATGAGGCATGCTTTTTAATCCAAAATCACCTTGTTTTTTGCTATATGATATTCAACATGCGTGATATTACAATTGCTCGCTTATGCTAGTGGCAAATGGTCAGGTCATAAGTTACAAGCTGTCTGTGTTTGCGGAGCTCAAAAATCAGATTGCATAGATTTGAGTAAAAGTTACAGAGAAACAAACCCAGAAAGTCTGAAGTTGTGGGTTTGCTTTGCTTCTGTGTTCCTCGTCTACTCTCCTCTACCATGAGGTTCTGTGGCAGAATCAGTTAGCCATTGGACTTTTGATCCAGTCTTCACCAGTGATCAGGATTCGAGGCCCCATTTCAGCATGGTGTTGTGTCTGTGGGAAAGACACTTGACTCCAATTTATCTCTCTTCATCCAGGTTGGAATGGGTTCCTGATTTGGGTTTGGGAAGGTTAAAAGGTGGAAGGAGAAGATTGGACCCGCCTTCCAGTTCAGAACCCTTGACTCAGTGGATATGAATTAGCCGTCCTGATGGCCATAAAACCTTTAACCTAACCTAACCTTGAACCTTTTCTTCACTTGTTGGCAAACAGAAAGGAAAAATGCTAAACTGCAATGGCTTGAAGTCGTGTGCTTTTGTCTTCCCAAGAGTAACTGTTATTGTTCCTTTGTTTTGATCTCTCTCTCTCTCTGTGCCTCAGTTAGATCTTGTTAGATTGCCAACACTGATATACATCGGTCATTCTGGCAGTAATGATTGCAATCTGAGGTACTCCATTTTAGACTTGCTTTGGCTGGTAGCCAAGTAGTGTTCTGAATGGTGTGTGTGTGTGTGTGCGCGCGTGTTCTGCATGTGTTTCTGTGTGTGGGAATTTTGCTGTTGCATGAACAGAGAAGTAAACTGTATTTTGCTAAGATCATGTCTAATGTCTGTGTAAAAGATAAAGTATACCAGGCATTTCAGTTGTTACAATCAAGAAAATGTCAACTGGCCCATAGATTTAGGATCGGAGTGCCTAAACTCACCAATAATATATCACCTAAACCAACTTAAAAAACATAGTTACATGAGTCAAGCATTATTGTTATTGGTTCTTTCTCTGAATTGTTTGCCTATTTTCAAATCCATGAACCCAATCAGTAAAAACAAAGCATTGTCATAATGTACAAGTCTATTTGACCATTCAGTATATATATATATATATATATAGAGAGAGAGAGAGAGAGAGAGAGATCTTTTCAAGTCCACTATTCAATGATACAATTGAATATTGTTTTGTTATTTAACTATTTTTGTGGAAACATTGTTCAGCGTAAACAGTAAAGTTGTATTTGTTGTTTTAAACGCTGTTGGAACAAAGAAACACTGCATATTAGAAACGAATGAATGAATGAATAAATAAATAAATAAACATCTTTGACAGGCAGTGTTTCTGTTTTCCTGGTAAAAAAAATTCTGTCAGTTATATATTCCTTTATTGCATTCATCATATTAAACACTGCTGGAACAGTGAAACAGTGCACATCAGAAATAAATGAATAAAGAAATTAATAAACATCTTATACAAGCAATGTTTCTGTGACTGTTGCTTTTTAGATTTGTAATGATGTATTATAGCGGGTTTGATTTTTATTGGAAATGGTCAAACAAACCTGTACCTGGTGCATAGTGAATATTTGACATTTAGACAAACAAGGTAGTTCTGTGCCTGTTGAATTTACCTGATACTTATTTATTTTGGTTTGTTGTACTATACTTTGTTTTATCACTTATTGACATGTTTTGTGCAAAGATCAGATCTGTATACATACGACTTTTGCACTCCTCATATTCGTATTGTTGAGAATGCCCTGCCAAGCATTGAGTTAAAACTATCTTTGGGTCAAGATGTAATTCAACTCTCATTCCTTCTTTATCTTTTTCTGGCTTTTTTTTTTCTTCTTTTTGTTTCAATGTAGATGAAAGGAGGAAAGAAGCATGGGAGCAAATGTCCTGAATACTGATCACTTTGATGCTGGCATAGGTCTCCATGAGAATTGTGGCTGTCTGCTGATGAATGACTGGTTTTCCTGTTTGCTTTGGATTAGAGAGTTTGTTTTTGTTTTTTGTTTTTTGCTCCCGGTCCCGTCTTTGTAGACTACAAAGTCAGTTTGAAAAGGGTTCTGTATTGCCATGATGGTTCCTTGGCTGCTGACTTGCAAGTTTGCCACAAACAGCGTTAATCTTTGAACTGGCATTGACATTGAGCTTGAAATTAAAGAAAAAGAAACCAGAATAATGAGACTCCCCAGGTCTTGTTGTGGTTGACTGCTCACATAATCATGTAATTATGTAAGTGTTGTTGTGGAAGCGAAAGTTTGTATCTCTTTTAGTGTTTGATGTTATTGTGTTTTGTTTTTTGAAAGTTTCATTGTGTATAATTTCAGAGTAGCTGAGTCACATAACACACACACACACACACACACACACACACACACACACTGTGACATTTACACTGAGCGTAGAAAATTACAAAACAAACATTGTGGATGATTAAAGCCAAAAGAAACTGTACCCACACAGATTTTGTTTGTGCTTTGGGTTTTCTTCAGCAACAGAATGCATGCAGTTCGTTCATTATTAGATTATTTTTAGACAACAGTGTTAAGTATCAGACACAGCCATGCACACATTTCTTTGATTTTTTGGAAGGTGGAAGGCGGGGGTTGATAGTGATCAGTGCTGTCAACATGCACAGCCCAGAAATGTGCGACATACATACATGTGCAGATGGCTACAGCTATTCCTGCTTCTTGCTCAGTCACAAAAGTTACATGGAGTGAAAACTGTCGTCATAATTTTTGTTTACAAAACATTAAAAGCTTCTCAGTCAGCCCTTGTTTGTTTGTTTTTTTTCCAGTCCCATTATCAGCACCTTTTTTCAGACATTTCTCCCATGCTGTTCATTCCGAGTCCCTCATACACAGCCACACCCGGGTCCCATTTATTTGTGATAGTTGTGTCCATCTGTGACCATCAGAACAGCAGTGGAGGCAACTGCTGTCCCTACTATCTCAGCTGAGATAGTATGATTTTTTTTATTTATTCGCATTTAGTTGTTTAAACAATAAAGTGACCAACTGAAAAGAAACCTTGGAAAAGAAAAAGAACTGAGAAGAAGGAAAAAGTAGCTAATACAGTGCAATTTTTTTCAAATTACAAACGCAAACAGATATATGAAGCCATCCAAAATGAGTTTGTACAATGTTATTGAGTTTGTACACATTCCGCTCCAAATATACCTACATTTTTTAATCCGAGTCATTCTCCAGTGTTTGCGTCAACAATTCTGTTTATACGAAACATACCATTCATATCAAGGTTCAAGGTATTTGTTCAGTCCGTCTGTCTGTTCTGTTTGGGGCCAAAATACATTGACCTGTATTGGGCACACCCCATCACGGACACTGTGTAAATAGCCAATCTATTAGTTTTAAGCCTGTGATGCCCACCTACAGTGGCTGCCATATGGCTCCCCCCAAAATCCCTTGCACCCAAAGGAACCCGACGGTCGCATCCAGCAACATATCATCCCCCCAGATGCAGGACTCTATACAGACAGAGGCCCTTCTTCCCCAGGACAATATCTGATTGGAACAGCCTTTCTGCTGAGGTTGCCCTCAGCCCCACCCTGGAAGGCTTCAAGTCCCAAATCTGATCCCCGGGAGCGTGTCAATACTCCCCCGTGTCGATACTGCCCCGTGTCAATACTCCCCCGTGTCGATACTGCCCCGTGTCAATACTCCCCTGTACATGTCTGCGTGCGCGCGCGCGCGTGTGTGTGTGTGTGCGTGTGTACGTGTGTTGTTGTTGTTGTTTTCTTCTTCACTTTAGCGTCTTTTAGCCGTAAGTATTACTTGACAAAGATAGGGGGGAAAGGCGGCTACTGGTGAGAGAAAAGTAACTTTTCATGAGAGAGAGAGAGAGAGAGTGTTTGATAATTGCAATTGGTGAAATTTTGTTTAAAAATGAGATTAAAATAAAACATCCTTAGAACGAAATGCTAATGATAACAGTAAGCGGCGAACTTGACTAATCAACAAATATTTGAATCGGTATGATTAAGCATTAATAAGCAATGTAATGAAATGCGATTAGCAACATATAAACAGGTTAAAAAAAAAGAAAAAAGAAATTAATTAATTGTATGATTTATTTAAGGCATATGGTTTTGAGGGGTGGGGTTATGCGTCAGTGTTTGCATGGATTGTCAGTTCATGTTTTCGTTTCTTAGTGATTGTTTTCACACACACACACACACACACACAGCGTTTTGCCGCTGTACGATTTAGCACGGATAGTTCATGTTATATAATTTGTAATACATAAAATAAATAAGGAAATTAATCAATTGTGTGTAGCAATTACCGCTCGTTGCATTAAAACAAAAAACCAACATATATTTTCGTTTCGTTTTTATTGATTATTTTCACACATTTACACACACGCGCGCGCGTGCGCGTACACATTGTTGGACCTCGATATGTTATCACCAACCCGTAAAAGTTTACCCCCTAACCCCCCACCCCCCCACCCCCTGCTCCTCCTGGCCCCCCACCACATTTAAGAACACACACACACATGCACACACACACACACACACACACGCACGAACGCACACACACACACACAGACCATCTGACGCCCCCCTCCCACCCTCATACATACCCATCGCCCACATACACACCCACGCACTTTCACATTCATAATTCAAATGCATGCGCTAGCACACACACACACACACACACACACACACACAGAGGCACACACAGACGCACACACACACATCGACACAGTGAGCACAACAGAATACAGTATTTGAAGCGAGAAAATGAGAAAGAGAGAGAGAGAGAGAATCTGAGAGACAGAGGGACAGAGAGAGAATCTAAGAGACAGAGACACAGACGGACAGAGAAAGACAGACAGAAAGAGAGAGAATCTGAGAGATAGAGAATCTCTGAGCGATAGATAAATAGATAGAGAGAGAGAGAGAGAGAGAGAATCTGAGAGACAGAGACAGAGAGATAGAGAGAGAATCTCGGAGAGAAAAAGAGAGAGAGAGAGAGAGAGAATCTCTGAGTGAGAGAGAGAGAGAGCGTTCCCCCGTATATGCAGTCATGATGACATGGAGAGCGTCTATATCCGTGTAATACGGCCCGTGTAACAACTACTATACAAAGCAGTAGCGAGCCCACACAATAGCGGGCCCCACAAGTCGCGCACTGCTGCTCAACTCTGAAGGCGGACGGTTGTAATAATAATAATAATAATAATGGTATTTATATAGCGCTGAATCTTGTGCATAGACAAATCAAAGTGCTTTCGCACCAGTCATTCTCACGCACGCATAACTCTAAAACTGGAGAAACTGAAGACAAGGAAGAGGCAGGGAAGGGAGGCTAATTTGGGAAGAGGTGGGTTTTAAGGTCAGACTTGAAAGAGCTGAGTGTGAAGACTTGACGAAGCGAAAGAGGAAGTTCATTCCAATTGCAAGGTCCAGAGACAGAGAAAGAACGGCGGCCAACAGTCGAGAGTTTGAATCTGGGTATGCGTAAAATTAATAGAGTGGCTCCGAAGCTGATCGTAGTGAACCTCGAGATGGAGTGTAGAGGTGAAGGCAGCCACAGAGATAGGAAGGGGCTGATTTGTGAATACATTTGTAGCATAGTGCTGATCTTGTACTTTATTCGGTGTGAGACAGGGAGCCAGTGGAGATGTTGCAAAAGAGGAGTGATGTGCTCAGATCTTTTCTTTCTGGGGACGAGTCGGGCAGCAGAGTTTTGTATGCGCTGAAGGGACTGAATGGATGAAGCAGGCAAACCAGACAATAGAGAGTTACAGTAGTCAAGGCGAGAGAGAATGAGAGAAACAAGTCTAGATGTTGCGTCAATGGACAGATATTTCCGGATGGAACTGATGCGCCGCAGTTGACAGTAGCAGGATTGACATGTCTGACTGATAATTTTTTGCGTGGACTGTACTGTCAAGGACAACGCCGAGGTTCCTGACTGAACTGGAAAGAGGGATGGATGTACTGCCAAATTTGATTGTGTCAGTGTTGTGATGGAAGAGAGTTTTTGTTTAGTTCCTATGATCATTGCTTCAGTTTTGTCCGCGTTCAATTGTAACTTATTTAGTGTCATCCAATTTTGAATGTCCAGGAAGCAGTTGGATGTTTCTTGCAAGAACGACGACAGTTTTTCGCGGGTATCACTCTTCTGGAGTTGAGTGTCAGCAGCATAAGAATGATGACTGACATTATGGCGGTTGATTATTTCAGCGAGAGGAGCAGTGTACAGTGTGAAGAGCACTGGGCCTAAAACAGATCCCTGTGGGACTCCATGTTCAATTTTAACGGGTTCAGACTGGAAATTATCAACAAAGACAGACTGGAATCGATCAGTGAGATAAGATTTGAACCAGTTTAGAACAGTGCCGTTGATACCAAAAGTAGGATGAAGACGGGAAAGAAGGATTGAATGGTCTATCGTGTCAAAGGCGGCTGACAAGTCGAGAAGAATGAGAAGGGAGATCTGTCCTGAGTCGGACGCTAGCAGTAGGTTATTCAGGATGTGGAGGAGAGTGGTTTCGGTGCTGTAGTCAGCACGATAGGCAGACTGAAATGGGTGGATGAGATTGTTGAAACAAATGTGATTGTTGGGCTGCTTCAGGACAGCTTTTTCAAGGAGTTTGGACAGGAATGGAAGATTAGAAACTGGTCGATAGTTTTCAAAATGTTTGCGTCAAGGTTGGATTTCTTCAGAAGAGGCCGG
>NC_134898.1:19190425-19197925 GCF_041734735.1 Babylonia areolata
GGAGGGGTGACAGAGGGGTGACAGAGGAGGGGTGACAGAGGAGGGGTGATAGAGGAGGGGTGACAGAGGAGGGGTGACAGAAGACGGGTGACAGAGGAGGGGTGACAGAGGAGGGGTGACAGAGGAGGAGGGGTGACAGAGGAGGGGTGACAGAGGAGGGGGGGTGACAGAGGAGGGGTGACAGAGGAGGGGTGACAGAGGAGGAGGGGTGACAGAGGAGGGGTGATAGAGGAGGGGTGACAGAGGAGGGGTGACAGAGGAGGAGGGGTGACAGAGGAGGGGTGATAGAGGAGGGGTGACAGAGGAGGGGTGACAGAGGAGGGGGGGTGACAGAGGAGGGGTGACAGAGGAGGGGTGATAGAGGAGGGGTGACAGAGGGGTGACAGAGGAGGAGGGGTGACAGAGAAGGGGTGACAGAGGAAGGGGGGTGACAGAGGAGGGGTGACAGAGGAGGGGTGACAGAGGAGGAGGGGTGACAGAGGAGGGGTGATAGAGGAGGGGTGACAGAGGAGGGGTGATAGAGGAGGGGGGGTGACAGAGGAGGGGTGATAGAAGAGGGGTGACAGAGGAGGGTGATAGAGGAGGGGTGACAGAGGAGGGGTGACAGAGGAGGGGTGACAGAGGAGGAGGGGTGACAGAGGAGGGGTGATAGAGGAGGGGTGACAGAGGAGGGGTGACAGAGGAGGGGGGGTGACAGAGGAGGGGTGATAGAGGAGGGGTGACAGAGGAGGGTGATAGAGGAGGGGTGACAGAGGAGGGGTGACAGAGGAGGAGGGGTGACAGAGGAGGGGTGATAGAGGAGGGGTGACAGAGGAGGGGGGGTGACAGAGGAGGGGTGATAGAGGAGGGGTGACAGAGGAGGGGTGACAGAGGAGGGGGGGGTGACAGAAAAGGGGTGATAGAGGAGGGGTGACAGAGGAGGGTGATAGAGGAGGGGTGACAGAGGAGGGGTGACAGAGGAGGAGGGGTGACAGAGGGGTGACAGAGGAGTGACAGAGGAGGGGTGACAGAGGGGTGACAGAGGAGGGGTGACAGAGGAGGGGTGACAGAGGGGTGACAGAGGAGGGATGACAGAGGAGTGACAGAGGAGGGGTGACAGAGGAGGGGTGACAGAGGAGGGGTGACAGAGGGGTGACAAAGGAGGGGGTGACAGAGGAGGGGTGACAGAGGGGTGACAGAGGAGGGGTGACAGAGGAGGGGGTGACAGAGGAGGGGTGACAGAGGGGGGGGGTGACAGAGGGGTGACAGAGGAGGGGGTGACAGAGGGGTGACAGAGGAGGGATGACAGAGGAGGGGTGACAGAGGAGGGGTGACAGAGGAGGGGTGACAGAGGAGGGATGACAGAGGAGGGGTGACAGAGGAGGGGTGACAGAGGGGTGACAAAGGAGGGGGTGACAGAGGAGGGGTGACAGAGGGGTTACAGAGGAGGAGGGGTGATAGAGGAGGGGTGATAGAGGAGGGGTGATAGAGGAGGGGTGATAGAGGAGGGGTGACAGAGGAGGGGTGATAGAGGAGGGGTGATAGAGGAGGGGTGATAGAGGAGGGGGGGGTGACAGAGGAGGGGTGATAGAGGAGGGGTGACAGAGGGGTGACAGAGGAGGAGGGGTGACAGAGGAGGGGGGGTGACAGAGGAGGGGTGACAGAGGAGGGGTGACAGGGGAGGAGGGGTGACAGAGGAGGGGTGACAGAGGAGGGGGGGTGACAGAGGAGGGGTGACAGAGGAGGGGTGACAGAGGAGGAGGGGTGAAAGAGGAGGGGTGATAGAGGAGGGGTGACAGAGGAGAGGGGGGGACAGAGGAGGGGTGACAGAGGAGGAGGGGTGACAGAGGAGGGGTGACAGAGGAGTGACAGAGGAGTGACAGAGGAGGAAGGGTGACAGAGGAGTGACAGAGGAGGAGGGGTGACAGAGGAGGAAGGGTGACAGAGGAGTGACAGAGGAGGAGGGGTGACAGAGGAGGGGTGACAGAGGGGTGACAGAGGAGGAGGGGTGACAGAGGAGTGACAGAGGAGGAGGGGTGACAGAGGACGGGTGACAGAGGGGTGACAGAGGAGGGGTGACAGAGGAGTGACAGAGGAGTGACAGAGGGGTGACAGAGGGGTGACAGAGGAGGGGCGGGAGTTGGGGGCTAGAAAATAAAGCCAAGCCAAAATCAACAACAACGACAACATCATCATCAATAACAACAACACCAACGACAACATCATCATCAATAACAACAACAACGACAACAATAATAGTAACTATATATCAACAACAAATAAACCAAACGGTGAAAGAGTAAGAGACAGAAACAGGGAGAGACCAGCAGAAGACAGGCAGATAGTGCAGAAACAGAGAGAGAGAGAGAGAGAGAGAGAGGGAGAGAGAGAGAGGGAGAGAGGGAGAGGGGGGGGGGAGAGAATAAAAAGTCAGGTCCGCTATGGACAATTCAGTTTCTGAGGACAGAAACCACGCTTCATGTGTGTACACGCCTGAAGACTTGCAACACGCCTGAATATGTACACTGCAGCAGTCAGTCAGTCAGGGTGGTCATGTCACCACTTTCATCAGCTACTAGTTGGGACCAACTGCTATTGTCCCTGCGAAACCCTGTCCAACCACTCCTTGTCTCACAACGCTCCTCAAATTCAACCTCATTGTTTATTAATTTCAAGTTGAAAAACCACCGAGGCAACCATGTGTTTGTTCTGTATTGTCCGTGTGTTCAGTGTGGCTTGTTCAAGATTAAAGAGGATTATGCCAGTCTTGAATAAAAGCTAATTTGTGTTTGCACATTTCTTCTGTCATTGCTGCTGTGTACACATGTCAAATGATCGGTATAAGCCCGGCGCTTCCTTTTTTGGGGAAGTGTCTGGGTTTGTTCCAATGTACCTTTTATTTACCTGTGTGCTAACTGAATTGGTAGCATAAGCAGCATTAGCTTGAAGTTATGTACCTTGTGTGTGGAGAGAGTTACCACTCTTTACTATTTGTTACTCCTCAACTTCACACTGCCAACCAGTCGTCAGAATGTCGAGATGTCCAAAGCAACTTGTGAGAGAGAGCTAGAGATGTATTTAGTGGTAAGTCCCGCAACCCATTCCCCCATCAGCCTTTGGAGTGTGTGTCTGTGGGCTGGAGGGGGTGGGGGAAGGAGGGCCAGCCAAACAGTGCAAGCAATCCGAAAGGGCAACCCCGAAAGCGCGAAGTTTGGATTGTCCAAAAGCACGATCTGGGACAGACTCAAACCTGACTTCTTTTTTTTTCTTTTTAACTCCCTCCATACGAACAGCGAAAGAGACAGCGTTTCACCCCAATTACCATCATCAAAATAGTGCAAGCGGAAGGTTCTTATACTGAAAAGGTGAATGTTGACAAAGAATACCACAATTCTGACGACGGAAGCTAAAAGGTTGGGTTATTCAGACACCCACTGGACATCCGAGGGGTCTGTGTAGAGGAGAAGAGAGGACTGGCCGTACTGAGTGAGTTAATCCGAAAGGGTGCTGGTGGAGTGAGTGGCGATTCCATTCTTTTCAGCTCTGTTCAGTACAGTTTTCAGTTCCGCGGTGTCAAAACGTGCAGACTGACATATGTGTTTATCCACATCTGCTTCGAAAAACAAACAACAACCCCCCCCCCCCCAAACCCCCCAATTCTTCGCCAAGTAAAAGAACTGCCAGACCAACTTGCAGTCAACACTCTGTGCCATCAAATCATCATGACTGAATGCCATCATGTTAGAAAATCTGCCAAAACATGCAATGATGAGAATTTTTTCTTCTGTTTTTCGGACAAGACGGAAAATGGTAAAGTTATTGTTATCATTGTCCCCGCTAGGATCAGCCATACGTGCTTTGGGTACAGAAGAATCTGGCGATTTTGAACTGTCTCAGGGCGTGCTTTTGAATTACCATTTTACATTGAAGCACCATTGTGAACAATGAAAAGCTGGCGCTTCAAGACTGTTCTGTCTCTGAATGACTTGAGACTAAAAGTAGGTAACGACGCCACAGCGTCCGCCACTGGCGGTGAACTGCCCGGATCGTCGTACACGTAAAAGCCCACTCGTGTACATACGAGTGAACGTAGGCGTTGCAGACCACGAACAAAGCAGAAAAAGAAGAATAAGAAGCCGTACGCTGAACGAAGAGGGAGGGCCAGGAATGGCCACCCATCTACACTCTCTGACTCTGACCTTGGGCCACAGACGCCCCGGGGGTCTTCAGGCTGACGGCGGGCACCTCCCTGGTGAGGCCCCTCCGCGTGCCGCCCTGCCCACGGCTGCTGTCCATGTCGCTCAGTATCTCCTTGATCATGTTGTGCAGGCCTCGCTCTGGCTGCCCGCCGCCCTTGGCCTGAAACCTGCTGCTTCCGGGCCCCGAAACCCTCCTACTGTGGAAAGGACGACCGTTGATGGAGCGAGAGCTGTCAAAGTAGGTCCGACTCCGCTGGCTGAGCGGCAGTCTGGAGGAGGAGAAGCAGTAGCCGATCCGGTCCTGTGGGGGCTTTTCCCCGTCCCTCAGCGAACCATGCAGGTCGGCCAGGAGCAGGGGAGGAACGGCGTCCAGTTTGGGCTGAAGGCAGTTCAGGATGGGGCCAGGACCTTTGCTGTTACTGATGCTGCTGTTGTTGTGGTTGTTGCTGCTGGCTCCGCCCACTGTCTGCGCGCGAGGTTCTGTATCCAGGTCTGTGGGGATGCCTGGTTGGGGGGCTGTGCGAGGGTACCCCCCTTCTCCTCTGTTCGTGGTTGTGGTGGTGGGAGTGGTGGTGGAGGGGAACATCTGGATACGGGACGGCTGACGGATGATTCTCCTGGCTGGAAAGAACTTGTAGCCTTTCTCGAAGTTCAGCTAGAACACGGAAAAATTATTCTGTGTTTGTAAAATATGAGCAACGACAGCCTGAGTGTCTGTTGTGTTATGAAGAAATGGCATTAAAAATATTATTTTAAACAATTTTTCAAAAAAATATCTATATTAGCAATGAGGTTTTTCTCAGGGAATGTATTTGTTACTGCGAGTGGTTCTGAGTAATACGAAAAGACCACGAGTCTCTCCATTCACATTATCTGCACAGCTTTGGTCGTGTTTCGTAAGATTGTACGAAGCTTCTACAGAACAGCATGTGTAGGAGCTGGTAGGCAGTGAAGCCTAATTGTCCAAGACGATAACATGTTCAGTCGTAGCGTTATTAGTAGAAGGTAAAAAAAAGAAAGTGTATGCATAGAGAGACAACTAACTAACTGACTATCAAAGAAAGAAAGTAACTAGCTAAGTTTCCTCGTGAAGTTTATCGAGCAGTGTTATTAACAGTTTATACAAGGAAGACAGATTACGTGTCAGATCCAGTAAAAAAAACAACAACAACAACACACACACACACACACACACACACACACACACATATATATATATATATATATATATATATATATATATATATATATATATATATATATATACATGTGTGTGTGTGTGTGTGTGTGTGTGTGTGTATAAACATGATTGCGTGGTGAATCAAATGTTGCAAGCACCTGGTTATGGAAGCCTTTGAACTCTTTCACGTCCGTGTTTATACTAAACCTTAGTGTCATGAATGATACCAACGCATCTCATCGCACTGTCCTGCACGACTCACTCTTCTCTCAATGGCTTCGTTCTCCCTCAGCAAAAGCTCGGCAGGAGACGGAAGAGAACCGTCAGATGGTCGCCTTCCCACCGGACGGGGGGCGGAGGTAGATGAGACTGCTGCGGCTGCTGCCAGGAAGGCCGGGCAGTTCTGGCTTTCCTCTGGGGTCTTCAGCAGCACCTTGGCCTTGGCCGTCAGCTTGGAGGACAGGTCCGTCACCTCCTGAGGTGTTTGGAGGATGAGAGTGAGTGAATGAATGAATGAATGGAATTCTATTTACTGGAGGTAACCGAGAAGCCGTGTTTAATTCACACTGACACAGACGCAGATATAGACAAGGACACACATACATACACACAGAGGCCCCACCACACATACACATGCGCGCCCATTACACGCTCTCTCCCCTCCTCAAACACACATACTATCACCACCACCCTCTCACACACACTACCCCCAACCCCTCACCTTACACACACACACACACACACACACACACACACACATGTATCTCATCCCCCCCCCATCCATGGCCCGGCCACGCTTCCCCCACCCCTACCCCACCCTCTCCCCCCACACATGGACAGACCTGTTCGCGGCAGCACCATGTGATCTCACTCAGCATCTTTCGCTGTTTCCCGACACACACACACACACACACACACACACACACACACACACACACACACACATACACACACACACACACAAACACACACACACACACACACACACACACACACACACACACACATATATATATATATATATATATATATATATATATATAGAGAGAGAGAGAGACAAGGACAAGCATACATACATACAGATACCCTCAATAACCCAACACACACACACACACACACACACACACACACACACACACACACACACACACACACACACACACACACACACACACACACAACCTGTTCGCGGCAGCGCTGTGAGATCTCACTCAAGATCTGTTGCTGTTTCCCCAGACGTCTCTTGTCGAAGCTGGACGACAGTTCCATGATGGCCACTTTGTCAGGGGTAGGCAATCTCTGCCGCCCCTCACGCAGGTAGGTGGTGCTCTCCCTTAGCAAGGAGAGTCCGCGCTCCTCCTCTAGGTCCGTCAGGAAGGGTGGAGGAGGGGGCGGCGCAGGGGCGGGGACGGGGTTGGGGTCGCTGGTTGGGGTGTAGACGTTCTGGTGGTGGAAGAGACGCATGGTTAGTGAAGAGGATGATGGATGTATGGATGGATGCTGGTGGTCGTTGTGGCGTTGGTTGATGGATAAGTGCAGCGCGAATTATATTATACTTTATTTCATTTTGTTGTCTTTCATTTCGTTTTCTTTTATTTCATTTTTGTTTCTTTCATTGCATTTCATTTTATCTTACTTGATTTTATAGTCGTCCTATATATCATTTTATGTTGCTTATTTCATATTCGATTCCCAGTAAGTTTCCAACAGCGCACAGTTCTTGTGGATTCGAAATTTTGGCAAGCTGACGTGTTGTTCTATCCGGTTCAGTTATATGATCAAAATCGTAGAATACCTACGTCCTCATGAACTGGTGAGAAAATTCTCAGCATACAGAGTGTATGCTTTTCAGATTCGTAGGTATTCTGACGTGATGGGAAGACGTTGCTACTTCTATATTCTGCCTTAAAAAAATCACTTGTATTTCTGATTCCGAACGCTATGATCAGGTCATAATAATAATAATTATTATTATATTTATACAGCGCTGAATGTTGTGCAGAGACAAATCAAAGCACTTTGGCACCAGTCATTCAAACGCATGCATTCTCTAAAACTGGAGATATCACCCTATCACTCAATCTACAATGAAGCCCAACAAGAAAATATGCCACTGACAGTCTCGGTGTCAGTATTAAAACA
>NC_134898.1:19202925-19205425 GCF_041734735.1 Babylonia areolata
ACAGACACAGACAGACAGACGGACAGAACAGGACGACAGGGTTTTTGTTTTGTTTTTGTCTTTAATTCTAACACACACACACACACACACACACACACACACACACACACACACACACACACACACACACACGCACACACACACACAGACGCGTCAGAAAATAAATCAGACCGAATGACTGCTTCAATTAGCTGAATTCTTCGCTGGATTGAATAGCACACTATTCGATAGTCTTCGCTTCCTAATCTGCTTACATCGATCGCCATAGTGGCACGGTGTGAATTGAACTGGCAAGGGCCGTGTAGACAGCTCAAAATCTGGCACTTACCGAGGGGAGTACGCCAATCACTAATCGTCAACCTTCCCAAGAGAGCAAAACTCTCCAAACACCGCAAGAACGCCGCACTGTCAGTTTGATCAGTCACACCAGAAAAGTAATGCTTGAAAAATCATTCTGGATAAATGACAAGCCGTAAGCAGACGCCATTGTTGTTGAAGAACAAGAGTCCGCAAAGGCAAGAAGTATTATCGAAGAGATTTTTAATCTGTGTATCCTTTGTGGAGAACGCCTTCAAAACCATAGGGAGCTCTACCACGAATTCATGGACTCAAAGAAGGCTTTTGACAGAGTATGGCATGAGGCACTATGGGTAACATTGAAGAAACCTAAAACCTAATTCACACCATCCAGCATTTACTCCAAGGTACTCCAAAGTATTCAGTGTAGTTCACACAGATTGCTATTGAAAAGTAGTTTTATACTTCAGTTGGAGTTTGTCATAGCTGCCTTCACTCTACCGCACTTTTCAACATATTCCTGGAGTGCATTATGACTGACGCACTTGAAGATCATGCTACCACAGTCATCGTTAAAGGAAGAACCACCATCATGAACCTTTGCTTCACAGGTGACTCAGATGGTCTAGAATGAAGTGACGAAGACTCGTCAAGCTAGTTTAAAGACTGAATGAAAAATCAACGCCAAAAATTTCAAGCTGGCGGTCAGCCACAAAATCACCATCACTGCTGACATGACTGTCCATTGACTGAAGCAGGGAACTGTTCAACAGTTCACTTTCTTGCGATCCGTCATTGACACTACATGACCTAAACCACACATTCTGTCAATGGTAGCAAAGACATCAGCGCTGTCCAGACTGAAACCTGTATGGAAAGGCAACAACATCTTCATGAAACACAAAAATCAGACTCCTAGCGTGCTCTGGTATAGCCCACATTCCTGTATGCCCGCAGACATAGACTCTCACAGCGGAATTAGAAAGAAGAATCCAAGCCATAGAAATGAGGCGTTATCGAAAGATATTAAACATCAGATACACTGATCATATCACCAGTGAACCAGTGCACAAAATCATCATTCAGCACACTGACCATAGGAAGATGTGCTGATATCAGTTAAGAAAAGAAAACTACGTTGGTATGGCCACGTGACCAGATTCTCCAAGGAACAACAATCCTATAAGGAACTACTGATTGAGTGAGACTAAGTGAAAGAGAGAAAAAACAACAACGATGGACTGAAAACATTTTTTAGAATTGATGTGGAAACCATTTACAGAGACCCAGTCTTTGGCACGCAACCCATACAGCTGGAGGAATCTGGTGAACATTCTTCACTACTGCATCCCAATGGCTCTTAACAGAGTTAAGAATAGAGAAGAAGAAGAAGAAGAAGAAGAGAAGAGAAGGAACAACAACTTCAAGAAAAACAAAAGGAAGAAGAACAACAGGATATTGATATTAGCATTATTTTACTATATTATGTATTATTTATTTATTTGTTTTATTTCATTATTTCATTACTTAGTGTTTATGAATGTTATTTGATACAATTGATAATATGGTTCATCAGCCGTCATGTTAAAATTGAAGTGCAACGTTGTGAGCACAGTATAAGCTTTAAGCTTGTTGATGCTCTTTTGTCATTGATTGCATTGTAATCATGTGTTTTGTTGAACAATTAAAGATTATTTAAACCAACAACAGGAACAACAACAAAAACCACAACAATAACAACCACAATAGAAAAGGTTATATTGTTCTTATTGCCAACGAAACATACATTATCAAAGATATTTCCACAACAGCAGGCTTTGTTTCAGTAAATAATCTCCCAGTCACAAAAATCTGATAAAAGAGATCTTGATAATATATCACAAACTAACCATAGCTCCCCACTTCCGCACTCTCCCAATCCTCCCTATGAAAATGGGATCTATAAATGGACGTTGGAGTGGTGTGTGTGTGTGTGTGTGTGTGTGTGTGTGTGTGTGTGTGTGCGCGCTATTTTTTTTCGGGGGGTGGGGGGGGGGAGCGTGGGGGGGTTGATGGGGGGGGGGGGGGGGGGTTGTGTGGGGGTGGGGGTGGGGGTGGGGGTTCTTTTGTCTTAAACTACAACATGTCGAAATTTAAGATGCTGCATTACTGCTGCTGTTTAAGATGTTGCGTTTTGTGAAATAACGCGTGTGCCATTACAAAA
>NC_134898.1:19207925-19240425 GCF_041734735.1 Babylonia areolata
TGCGTATTTGATCTTCTGCATGCGTTTACACACGAAGGGGGTTCAGGCACTAGCAGGTCTGCACATATGTTGACCTGGGAGATCGTAAAAGTCTCCACCCTTTACCCACCAGGCGCTGTCACCATGATTCGAACCCAGGAACCTCAGATTGAAAGTCCAATGCTTTAACCACTCGGCTATTGCGTCCGTCTGGAATCACGGAGCCAAACTGAGTCCTTCCCCAAGAATAAAAACACGCCACTACGTCCCTCCAACTAGAGCCCTCTTGAACCTGAAGAGTTTGACAACGAATTCGCTGGGGATATGCATGTTGATGGAGTTGAATTGAGGATCAACATGAGAGCAGGGTATGCAAAGTGACATAATTTAGGACCACTTTTTTCCTCTTGTATTTCTAACGATGCTAGAGTTAGGATGATGAGGATGCTGCTGTGGGAGGATCCAGGCTAAGGCAGTACTCTACACTTTCTTTTACTGTCACTGTATCCCTGCGTCAACCAGACCCAAAATATGTCACCTGGAGAGGTTGGTCAATGAGTATACCTATTAGCGAGACTTCCGAAGACACGTCCATAAAGGGTGTGATACTCGGCAGCGTAATCCCAGTCTTCTTACGAACCCATATCACACGATCCCATATCACATTCATCATGTTTAAGAGTTGGTCCGGGGCCGAATAATGCCACAGCAATAGTATGCATCTGTAAAGGTTCGAACCCATGTCCTCCAAGCCGTCATTCCGCAGTTGCTGACCACTGTACCACGGCGGCTGATTTTGTTGATTACAATGTTATGTATGTTCTGAGGTAAGTTCTTGTCATACACACACACACACACACACACACACACACACACACACACACACACACACGCGTACACACGCACGCACGCACGCACACACGCACACACACACACACGTACGCACGCACGCACGCACACACGCACACACACACACACACACACACACACACACAGACTGACTGACTGACTTCCCTGTCACCTCCACAATAATAAATTCAGAAATATAACGCAGTCTTCCCCCTTCCCAAACACCACCCAAAGACAACCATTCACACTCTTCGCCCCAATCCTCAAAACGCCCTCTTCACGTGCTCCGCGTGAAGAACACTCAAGTGACCTCACGAGTAGCTCGAGCTGTTCTTCTTCCCAGTCTCTGCATGGAGGGAACTTAGCACGTGCACTGATGATGACGTGGAGCCCACTGACGTGGAGGCGATTGACGTGGAAGCGAAACCCTACTTTCTTTTAAGTATTAAAAAGGGCAGAGAGAAGCCGGAACTGTCATACTGTGTGCAGTTGTGGGTTCAGTGGCTCACAGATCGTCTTTAGTCACTCCAGTTCACCATGTGCGCTCTTCTTCGACTTGTCCTGGCCCTGTGCCTTCTCAGTCGTGAGTGGTTATTTATTTATTTATTTATTTGTTTATTTCTCTAGTCAGCTGGGTACTTAGTTGATTGGTTATGTATTTATGTGTATACTTGTTATCATTATTATGATTAGCATTGTTGTTGTTGTTGTTATTGATTGATTGATATATCCATTTATTCATACATTTTTTTATTTGTTTATTTATGTCTTAGTGCTATGTTTCATTTGCATCATATAGGCCCTACATTTCCGTTTCTTCGTTTGCTTTATTTTTATTCTCATCGTTACCAACAACAACAAAAAAAACAAAACAACAGCAACAACAACAAAAAAAAAAAAAAAAAAAACACACAAAAAAAACGGTGGCATTATGATTTCTTCAAATGAGGATTATCACTTTTGGAATGTCATCTGTGGATTGCAATATTTTACAGTTGTGTTATCGATGGTATTCATTTCATTTATAATTGTTCCATGTTTTGCTGTTTTTTGTTGTTTTTTTATATAACTTTTTTAGTTGATTATATTTGTTTTGTTCTCACAGCTTGTTTATTCTGCACATAAAAAATATACAACACACACACACACACACACACACACACACACACACACACACTGAGAGAGAGAGAGAGAGAGAGAGAGAGAGAGAGAGAGAGAGAGAGAGAGAGAGAGAAGGTGGCGAACATTCACCATATCCACCGAAACCAGTGTCCACCTGTGACAAATCTGACAAAAAGAACAAACAGACAACAACACAACTAAAACAAAACTGAGACCAAAACGAAACAAACGTCACGTGTTCTTTGTTCCAGCCGCTTTTCCCTTTCCCAACAAGGAGAAGGCGGGAATTGAACTCATCCCCATGCCCAACATCCAGGTCCAACCCAGAGCTGACGATGAGCCTAAACCTCAGCTGATCCCTCTGAGCAACATCCCGGTTGCTGACGATGAGCCCAAAGCTCAGCTGATCCCGCTCAGCTGGATCCCAGTTGCTGACGACGATGAGCCCAAAGCTCAGCTGATCCCACTGAGCTGGATCCCAGTTGGTGACGATGAGCCCAAAGCTCAGCTGATCCCTCTGAGCAACATCCCAGTTGCTGACGATGAGCCCAAAGCTCAACTGATCCCGCTCAGCTGGATCCCAGTTGCTGACGACGATGAGCCCAAAGCTCAGCTGATCCCCCTGAGCTGGATCCCAATTACTGACGATGAGCCCAAAGCTCAGCTGATCCCACTGAGCTGGATCCCAGTTGCTGACGATGAGCCCAAACCTCAGCTGATCCCTCTGAGCAACATCCCGGTGGGAGGAGAGGTGCCCAGGGCTGAGCTGATTCCTTTGAGCGACATCCCCGTGGGAGACAAAGCACCCGTCCCCCACCTCATTCCTCTGAGCAACATCCCAGTGTATTGACATTGAAGACCGACGGAGAAAAGCAGAGAGAGAGAGAGAGAGATGCGTTCCAGGTTGATCCTTGAGAGCATCTCGGACGACTCCGGAACGGGGTGATTTGTAGGACACGTTTTTTTGTGTTTTTTTCCCCCCCAAATGAACCGTTTTCATTTGGCCGGAAGATAAAATCAATTAAAACGTGTCCTTCTGGACAAAGGGGGAGTGTTAAAACGTAACTGTTGGTTTACGTTTTCTTTTTTTCTTCTGAAATCAGTCTGTCTGTTTTTCCCTCTGTCTGTCTGTCTGTCTCAGTGTCTCTCTCTCTCTGTCTTCTGTGTGTATGCATGTGTTGATCTGTACACGTGTTTGTGTGTGCGCGCATGGGCGCGCGCGTGTCTGTTATGGACAGTTTTTGTATGTGTGAGTGTGTGTGTGTTTGAAAGAGAAAACACAAGAACAAGTATAAAATTTCTGATTTTATAGGCCTCTGGACCCTGAAACAAAAAGAACAATGTAAACTGCATATTAAAGAAAACGGAAACATGAAGACGAAAACATGAACAAGCCATGCATACTAGAAAGTTGAATTTCCAAAAGATACAGTTTTGGGTTATTTTTTCTCATCTGACAGAGGGCGATACTGTTCCCACATCATATATGAAATTGTTTCGTATTTTATTGTAAGAAAGATATAAATTCATATATAGGCTCCTTGTTTGATTCACGTTGTCACCTGTTACCAATAAATTATTGTGTTAGTGATTGTATACGACCGAAGTCCAGGTATTTGTCTCTGATTTCGGAATACAAAGGACAAGCACAAAATCATATGGTCTCCATCTTCCGGTAACTCCATATAAACTGCAAGGTTTATCCTGACTGTTGCTGAATAATCATCCAAATGCATCTCCGTAAAAAGGTAATAGTCCTAAGCGATTTGACAATGCAATCTCTGGACTGCACTGTTGACACACAATAGGAAGCGACCTGTCTCTCCATAAGCAAAATTGTTTGATATTTTCAGTGGCACATTAAGATATCTTTTGATTGCTCGTGTGTGAACTTTCTCAATATTCTTTCCCAGTCTTTGCAACCCCCATACTTCTGAAACGTACAATAGTTAGGCTCAGTACTTATAGGTATCAATTAATATCTTAAAGGAACATGTTTTTGTCATTTCGCTTAGCTTACTTACATATTCATTACAACCCAAAATAACTCGTTTATTCACATGCTTAACACAGTAAAATAAAGTTCGTTTACCTTATACTGCCAGTGCATCTACACCTGCATAATAATCATTAATATTCATTCTTTTAGAAAAGTCAAAGACCAAATAGTTGTACTCATTTACAACTTCCAGTTCAACTTAAATGCCATCAAGAAACCATTTCTCACATCTACTCAAAAACCTCACATTCTTAATTTATCTTTGGTAATGTTCTGATGAAGATCTTTACATGCATTGTTACGTATATCAACTGAAGTTGAATCTGAAGACCTTGTTATGGAAATCCACTATACATAGACACAAATCTCGAAACATATACTACGTTCCACATTCTCTCAAGCCTGTAGACTGAATTGTATAATAGAACAAAACAGATAGAAACATTAAGAGCATTAACCATAGAAAAATAAATAAAAAGCAAGGCTGGATCAAAAGACGAACAATTATGAACACCGTGCAACTATACATTACGAAAAATACACACTAGCAAAACACAAACCAAATATTGTATTGTATTTGTATTTTGTATTTTTTTTCTCTTTTTTGTCACAGCAGATTTCTTTGTGTGAAATTCGGGCTGCCCTCCCCAAGGTGAGCGCGTCGCTACACCGGCTGAGAGCGCCACGCATTTTTCAATAGTATTTTTTCCTGCGTGCAGTGTTGTTTGTTTTTCCTCTCGAGGTGGATTTTTTTTTTTTTTTTTTTTTACAGAACTACGGCGAAGTAGATTTTTTTTTTTTTTTTTAACAGACATTTGCCAGGAACAACCCTTTTGTTGCCATGGGTTCTTTTACGTGCGCTAAGTGCATGGTGCACACGGGACTTCAGTTCATCGTCTCATCCGATAGCGTCCAGACCACCACTCAAGGACGAGTGGAGAGGGAGAAAATATCGGCGGTTGAGCCGTGATTCGAACCAGCGCGCTCAGATTCTCTCACTTCCAAAATAGGCGTACGCGTTACCTCATAGCCATCACGTACTCCACTCCAATGCTATATCATGAGCATCATATACTCACACATTCCGATCAGGATAGCATGGATTTTGATAACACAGAGTGATATCACAAGATAAAACCAGCAGCACATACGGAATGTATGCAAAAAGCAGACACCTCCGGGTTGCTGTTGGCACCACTCACACACGGGAGACACGGCACACTGAACGGGATGCTGGGGAGTTCACTGAAGAGGCAGGAGTCATAATATCTATAAAAGTGAAATAGCAACGTCAAGTTTAATCAAAACTCGACGCTCGCTGTCCACTCAAAACATTTTTTTTCTGAAACCATTCTTCGACATCCTGCATTCAACATTACCGCCTACCCAGAACCACGACATCCTGCATTCAACATTACCGCCTACCCAGAACCACGACATCCTGCGTTCAACGTTACCGCCTACCCAGAACCACGATAATAGGGCATCCATCAAAAACTCCATCACAGGCAACTTTGATTAACTTTCCATGGTGAACAGCTGTCAGAAACCGGGCATGTGACAAAAGTCAACAGCTGGGACAGATGAAGCAGTTCCTTTTGGGAACAGTTATCATCATAACAGAGCATACCTATGGCAACAGTTCCTGTGGAACATCTCAGGGCTCATGGCAAAAAGTCAAAGGAGAACAGATGAAGCAAGGCATGTGAATTTGAATCTGGGGAAGAAAAAAAAAGAAAACATTTTAAATATTTTGTCAGCGTTGCGACTAATCAATGTGGAAGAGAAAGGAGAATTAAAAAAAATAAAAAAATTAAAAAAGCCTCCCCGGCGGGGAATTGAACCCCGGTCTCCCGCGTGACAGGCGGGGATACTGACCACTATACTACCGAGGACCTGTCGCTAATGGTTATTTAATAAATATATATATGTATGCTCACTTTATAACTTTTCTGTCAAAAAAAAAAAATTCTCATTGATGATCCAACAAAAATTTGCGATTTTACAATTAATAGAACATAGAAGTGTTACTTACACGAATAGATATACATATGTATCATATGGGTTGGGTTTTTTTTTCATTGGGAATGGAAATAATCCCCAACCCCTCGTAATTTTGTGCCTTTGTGAAAGAACGCATACCATTGTTTATTAATAAATCTTGTTTTAGATATTTATACACTGTACTTATATTTATGGTGTTACAGATCACATGTTAGAATATCAATGAAATAATTAAACTGTGTTTTCATAACACATTACTTTCAATTTATCTATTCTATGCAAGGAATAAAATTTCATACTGCACAACCTTGTGACCTATGAAGCCAACCTCAGAAGTGAGGTCGAGTGTGTTTACGCAACAGACGAAGCACATGTGTCACACGAGCTGCTGGAGGCAAGAATGGTTGTCTCTATCGAAGTGAAACATGTCTTCAAATACCCCATCGACCTCGTGGTGCATACCCATTTCACAAAGGTATTGACGCCTGCTGGATGCGGTATTTAATGTTCATCGTAGAGAACATGTTTTAAAATAAAATAATTACCCATCATAAATAAATTGCGGTGTCATGAATGCGTGTGCTGATCTGAAAAAAAAGAAAAAAAAAG
This sequence comes from Babylonia areolata, assembly GCF_041734735.1. NCBI lineage: Eukaryota > Metazoa > Mollusca > Gastropoda > Neogastropoda > Buccinidae > Babylonia > Babylonia areolata. Next base: position 19,214,488 of record NC_134898.1, read on the forward strand.
GATGTGTATGTACGATCTAAATCAAGCCAATGTGTGTGGGGTGTGGGCATGCGGATGCAAGTGTATGTTTGGGACGTGGGGGTGTAAATGTGTGTTCTTTAAAAGTAATAATCAAATTGCAAACAACACACACACACACACACACACACACACACACACGTGCACAAATACAAGTTTCAAGAATGCACCAAAATATATTCATCTGCCTTATGTGTGTGCATTATGATACAACAATGAAGATGCATTACAATGATTATACATCAGATCACTTTAATGTATGCCTTTTCAGAAATAAGGCAAAACTTGCTCAGTTACTGGTATTTTGGTTTGCTGTACCCTATAAGTTTTTGGCCTTACTTAGATTTTAATTCATTGGAAGGATAAAAGCAGAATTATGTGTAAACTTAACATGAATATGTGAAACACTGACACCAGTCTGATGTGATATGTGAATTTATGTTTTACTGTTACAATTATCTTAGATTATCAGATATGATATATGAGTGTTTTACTGAGCAAATATCTTAAATCATCTTATGCAAGAGGCAATAAGAATGAATGGATCACCAAACTGACAGCAGTCTATATCCAGATTAGATCCACCCTGACTTTAACAGTTAAAGGATTTCTTGGTCCTTCCTTTTGTCTTTGGAAATAGGAATAGACAGCCCTCTGCAGACTGCATACATGCAGGTCTTATACCTTCTTAACCCACTCCAACCCGTAGCTTCTGAAATGTGAAGAAGCTCCATGTTGTGTGCCCTGCAACCTGCCTGTCAAAGTTTAAACATCTGCTGATCAACAGCTTGGAGGGATCTACATAATGTCAGGCACAAAGATTTCACCACATGCTAGCTCTGTGCTGAAATCCATGCAGCTGTTTTGTGAAGTTCAGCTCAACCTTGTTTTTCAGTGAATTAGGTACACACACACACACACACACACACAACACACACACACACACACACACACACACACAATACACACACACAACACACACACACACACACACACACACACACACACACACACACACACACACACACACACACACAAACAATTAGTGGCAGAGTTTCTTATTCTAGAATAGTTTAATTTGATGCATGCATTAGTTTAGAACAGATCTATGATGTGTGTGTTTGGGGTAGGGGTGGTGTGGGCTGTGTGGCGAATAAATGTGTGTGTGGGGAGGGAGGGAGGGGGGGGGGGGGAGGGGGGGGGGGGTCTGTGTCTGTGTGTGTGAATATGTATATGTGTGTATATCTGTCTATCTGTCTGTGTGTGTGTGTGTGAGACTATCTGTGGATGTGTTAAAAGCACAACGTAGTGGGTAATGGCTGATCAAACATCTGCCTTTCAAATGTTAAGTGATACATTAAGTTATTATTATTATTACTGGGGTTTTTTGTTTGTTTTTTCACTACACTTGTGGCTTGTCTTATTGATATTTTCAGTATCCAACTGCAAGAGAAAAATTTGTGCACCGCATTGAAACCCTGGAGCACAAAATTGGTAAGGGATTATTGCAAAATAATAAGATTGAATGAAATATTGCGAAGAAAAATGTGTAGATTCCACAGGGAAACAAAAGATCAAATTGGTGCATTGATAAATACTTTCATTTCTGTTAAATCTTTCTTTCTATTTTTTATTTAATTCTTTTGTGTGTGTGCATTGTGTGTGTGTGTATGTGTGTTTTTGTATGTGTGTGTGTGTGTGTGTGTGTGCTCGTGTGCACATGTGTGTGTGTTCATAATAGTGATAATCTTATAACAGATGAATACAAGGCTTTATTTTTTCCTTCTCAGCTATCCTAATTTTCTAGTGTAGTCCCTTTTCTTTAAGATTTGATTGTTCTTTCTCAGGAGTTGAAAAAAAAAAAAAAAAAAAAAAAGAAAAGAAAGAAAAAAAGATGGAAACAAGATGACAAAGGATTGATGACTTTTGTAAATGCTGTCCATCCAAGAGACATGTGTTTGCTCTTGTTTCCTTTCGTGTGCATGTGTATGTTTTATGCTTTTTTTGTTTGTTTGTTTGCTTCTTTTTCTTCTTTAAAAATTTTTTTTTTTTTTTAATTTTTTTTTTACTGTAGTACTGAAAGCACAAGAGAAACCTTTTAGCTATTTTTTTCATGTGCGTGTGTTTTGTGTTTTGTTGGGGTTTTGTTGCTTTTCATTTGTTGTTTTGTTTGCTTCCAAATATTTTGATATATTAGTTTGGAGTGAAGATGGTCTAAAGTGTTGTCAGCACTTGTTTCTCTGCAATCGTCTCTTGTTGATATGACCATATAGGGATTCAAATCGTTATCAGAACAATAGATAAAATAGTGCATTTTTTTCCTCTGTGAAGATCTGTATCTATCTATCTATCTGTCAGTCTATCTTTTTATCTTTCTATCTGAATCTCTGTGTGTGATAGTACAGATTGCTGTTACTTTACACAAGTATATTTTGTGTTAGCATTTTCCTTGCTTGCAGATTGTACCAAAGGCATAGATTACAGACGCAGAATTGCAGTTTGTGAGAATGTTGTTCCACAACTTCTGAGAAAGGTACTGACTTAGTTATCAACCAATAATGAACCATGTTTTCAAGTATTGAAAAAAAGGTAAAAAGAGGAAATAAAAGTAAAATTAAATAGTTTTTGCTATTATGATTAAGTCTTTTGATGTTTTTTGATTCAATAAACAATTGGAAATGATTTAATGATATAAAATCTGTAAAACAAGGGGAGACTATTACTGAGAAAAACAACAACAACCCCCCCCCCCAAAAAAAAACCCAACAAAACAACAAAAAACAAAGCATCACGTATCATTGGACATTTGAATCAGATACATGGTTTTTTGTTGTTGTTTTTGTTTTTTTTGTTTTTTTAAGATTCTTGTTTTTGTGTGATTTGCTTGATTTCAAATTGTTCCAGAAGAAGAAAAAAAAGGTCACGGTTATACTTTCTTTTTCATTGAATAGCTGCAACAATTTAGATTTGAATAAGTTTTACTTCTTTTTTAAAATTTCATATATAAACCTTTTTTAAGCACATATAATGGTGTAGCATGTCTGCAGGCTTTCACACCTGTTTGAAACTGAAACTGATGCAGTCATAGATTTCAACACAATTGTTCTAACAGTAGTTTCTTTTTGTGGACTTACTTTCTTGGTTTCAGATCCAGGCGTTGAACGAACAGAGGATTCTGCTTGAGGAGGAGGCATGGTTGAACACAGCGTCAGGAAACATGCATATCAAGTCACGCAATGTCACCTGGTCCAAGTTCGCCGACATGCGCGAGGAGTCTCATTTTTCCACACACAAGCAGAACCCTCACTGGTATGTGTCATTTTTTTTTTTTTTTTTTTTAGTGCATTTCACACAACGCATACTTAGCAGACAGTTCTGTTTCCTAAAGTTATGTTCTCTAATATCCTTATTTGAGCATTCTGTGAGGAAGGAAGCTGTCTTTCTTCAAATCTGGGAGAGTTGTTGCTTGATTGAAGGGGATGCCCAGTGATTTGTGGTGGGAAGACAGTGAGTGAGTGACTGTTAAAAGAAGGGTTTTATCCTTTAGTTTATGGGTCATAATGCATCCGGTAGACATGACAGGCAGTTAGTTCTGGAACTATATAAGCGCCCCCCCCCACCCCCCACCTCTCTCTCTCACTCCCTCCAACCCCCTTCCCTCTCTCTCTCTCTCTCTGTCACTCTCAATTTTCCCCAAAATTATATGTTGTGATCTTGTGACTGTGAAATTGTCTGAGATACTGTGCTCAGCAAATTCATACTAAAATATTGTCTGTTTTAAATGCCTTCATTGTTGTTTGTGTACTTAGCTTTAAAAAAAAAAGAACAACAACAACAACAACAAAACCAAAAAAAACAAGGGGAAAAAAAAACAAAAAAAAAAAAAAACATGTACAGAGATGAGGCAGCAGGATTTGCTGTTAACTATCTTGTAAGCACCCAGCACCTCTTTGTACTATTTCAACCTTAAAGTTGAGAACAGGCATTTCCTGGGTACTTTACCTTTCATGGGGGCCCAAGCCCTCACTTCATTTCACCGTAAAGTATTCAGTGCGTGAAAAGTCTTGTTAAACTTGTAATATCAGTAGGGTCATCCACTGCTGAGAATTAAAATTCAAGTGTGTGGGTGTGTTTACGTGTGTGTGTGAATGAAGGGTGACCGCAAATGCAGTGTTACCACACATCTGGTCAAGTGATGTTGGTCGAGATACGGGGTGATAGAAGGGAGAGCACTGCTTTTCTTCTCCAGCTTGAAGTACAGTTATGCCCCTTGTGTTAGAAACGCACAATTTTTGGTGCCTTGTTAACACTACTCTCTCATTTCATTTCTCCTCTCTTTTATCCTCTCCTCTTGCTTACTCCCTCTTTTGCTCTGTCTTAGAAATACACACACACACACACACACACACAGACGCACACATGTACACATACACGTTCTTCAGATCTACGTATCCTTTCATTCTCTCTTGTTAATGTTATGATTTTCAGTTTGCTGTTGTCGTACCGATTTCTTTTTCTTCTTCTTTTTTTTGTTTTGTTTTTGCATCTGGACATGGTCTTAGCTATATTAGCAATGCATGAATACCACATACATTGTATGCCTTGTTATTATCATATGAAATTCATGTATTTTGTATAATCATGTTTGTGTTAAGATTTTTTCAGTAATGGTAATGATAGTAAATTGGGCTATTAGCAGTAATGGTAATGATAGTACATTGGGCTATAAGCAGTAACAATAATGATTGTAATGTGGGAGATAAGCAGTAAAGATAATGATGGTAACATTGGTTATAACCAGTAATAAAAATGATGGTAACATGGGCTATAAGCAGAAACCATAATGATGGTAACATGGTCTATAAGCAGTAACAATAATGACGGCAGTATGGGCAATAAGCAGTAACAATAACGACAGCAATATGGGTGATAAACAGTAACGATAATGATGGTAACATGGTCTATAAGCAGTAACAATAACAATGGCAATATGGGCGAAAGCAGTAACAATAACGACAGCAATATGGGTGATAAACAGTAACGATAATGATGGTAACATGGTCTATAAGCAGAAACAATAACAATGGCAATATGGGCGAAAAGCAGTAAAAAATAACAACGGCAATATGGGCGATAAGCAGTAATGATAACGGTGGGAATCTGCCCCACAGGACCCAGTTTGAACAGCATGGGAGCATCCACATTCAGGGGCTCGGCACCCTGGGCAGAGTGCTGGAAGTGTTCGCCAAGCAGTTCCTCTACGCTGGAGTCCGAAGGGTAAGTGGTGGGATGGGATGACTGTATAGTGATAGAAGAACCTGAATAAAAACACACACAAAAAAAAGGACCTGAAAAAAAAGTATAATACTATGTGTGTGTGTGTGTGTGTGTGTGTATTTGCCAATCATTTCCTCTAGTTGGAGTCAGAAGAGTAAATAATGGGATGACTTTATAGTGATTGAAGGACCTGAATTAAAAAAAAAAAAAAAAAAAACCAACCTGAAAGAACAACAAAACAAACCTCTGTGTGCATGCGTGCGCGCACGTGCATGCGTGTGTGTGTTGTGTGTGTGTGCATGCGTGTTTGTGTGTGTGTGTTTGCGTGCGTACCCACATGCATGTGTGTTCATAGCTGGTATGGAGGAGTCGCCAATGCAAGCTAACCGAGAGCTAACAGTCCCCCTTTTTTTCACGCTGTGTTATAATGTGGAGGGAAGGGGGTTGGTCGATACACCACTTGATTCTGCCATGTTGTGATGTAGAGGGAAGAGAGTTCAGTATTAGCTAGCCAAGAGCTACCACTTAATTGTGTCTACCATGTTGTAATGGGGGAGAGGAAGGGGGTAGGTTAGTACAAGCAAACTCAGAGCTTCCACCACCACCACCCGCCTTGTTTCTACCATGTTGTAATGGGGGGAAGGCGGGGGGAGGGGGGGGGGGGCAGGGGCGGGGGAAGAGGGGGTCAGTAAAACCAAGCTCAGAGCTACCACTTCCCTTTGTTTCCACCATATTGTAATGGTGGGGAAGGGGGGGGGAGTCAGTACGAGCAAGCTCAGAACTACCACCGCCCTTGTTTCCACAATTTTTTTTTTTCTATTTTGTATTTCTTTTTATCACAACAGATTTCCCTGTGTGAAATTCAGGCTGCTTTCCCCAGGGAGAGCGCATCGCAAAACTGCAGAACCAGCCATATTTTTACCTGCGTGCAGTTTTATTTGTTTTTCGTTTGGAAGTGGATTTTTCTACAGAATTTTGCCAGGAGCAACCCTTTTGTTACCGTGGGTTCTGTTACGTGTGCCAAGTGCATGCTGCACACGGGACCTTGGTTTATCATCTCATCCGAATGACTAGCGTCCAGACCACCACTCAAGGTCTAGTGGAGGGGGGGGAGAAAATATCGGCGGCTGAGCCATGATTCGAACCAGCGCGCTCAGATTCTCTTGTTTTCTAGGCAGACGCGTTACCTCTAGGCCATCACTCCAGTGTTGTAATGGGGAAAGGTGGAAGGGGAGGAGGGTGGGGTTTGGGGGGTTGGGGGGAGGGGGGGGTCAGTACAAGCAAGCTCCAAGCTGCCACTCCCCTTGTTTCCACCATGATGTAATAATGGGGGAGAGGAAGGAGGTGGGTTAGAACAAGCAGACTCAGAGCTACCCCCTACCCCTCACCCCTTGTTTCCACCATATTGTAGTGTGTGTGCGTGTGTGTGTGGGAGGGGTGGGGGGGGGTGTCAGTAAAAGCTAGCTGGGAGCTACTTCTCTCCCCATACTTCTGCCAGTTTGTCCAGAATGACTCCATTCCTCTACTCCCACTACATCGTAATGTGGAGAGGTGTCAGTGGAGGATGTAGCCCAGACCTTCCCACTTCGCCACACTGTAGTGGGTGGGAAGGAGTTCACTGTAGTGGGTGTGGAGTTCACTGTAGTGGATGGGAAGGAGTTCACTGTAGTGGATGGGAAGGAGTTCACTGTAGTGGGTGGGTGGGTGGGAAGGAGTTCATTGTAGTGGATGGGTGGGTGGGAAGGAGTTCACTGTAGTGGGTGGGTGGGTGGGAAGGAGTTCATTGTAGTGGGTGGGAAGGAGTTCACTGTAGTGGGTGGGTGGGTGGGAAGGAGTTCATTGTAGTGGGTGGGAAGGAGTTCACTGTAGTGGGTGAGGAGTTCACTGTAGTGGGTGTGAAGGAGTTCACTGTAGTGGATGGGAAGGAGTTCATTGTAGTGGGTGGGAAGGAGTTCACTGTAGTGGATGGGAAGGAGTTCATTGTAGTGGGTGGGAAGGAGTTCACTGTAGTGGATGGGAAGGAGTTCATTGTAGTGGGTGGGAAGGAGTTCACTGTAGTGGATGGGAAGGAGTTCATTGTAGTGGGTGGGAAGGAGTTCACTGTAGTGGATGGGAAGGAGTTCACTGTAGTGGGTGTGAAGGAGTTTCACTGTAGTGGGTGGAAAGGAGTTCATTGTAGTGGGTGGGAAGGAGTTCACTGTAGTGGGTGGGAGTTCACTGTAGTGGGTGGGAGTTCACTGTAGTGGGTGGGAGTTCACTGTAGTGGGTGGGAAGGAGTTCACTGTAGTGGGTGGGAAGGAGTTCACTGTAGTGGGTGGGAAGGAGTTTCACTGTAGTGAATGGGAAGGAGTTCACTGTAGTGGGTGGGAAGGAGTTTCACTGTAGTGGGTGGGAAGGAGTTCATTGTAGTGGGTTGGAAGTTCACTGTAGTGGGTGAGGAGTTCACTGTAGTGGGTGGGAAGGAGTTCACTGTAGTGGGTGAGGAGTTCACTGTAGTGGGTGGGAAGGAGTTTCACTGTAGTGGGTGAGAAGGAGTTCATTGTAGTGGGTGAGGAGTTCACTGTAGTGGGTGGGAAGGAGTTCACTGTAGTGGGTGGGAAGGAGTTTCACTAAGTTATGATGGAGTGGGTTGGGTAGGATACCTTTTCTTGTTTTTTTTGTTTTTTTTTTTTTTTGATAGCTTGATCAAACACATAGAAAGGGTGTGATATCTGTGTGAAAGGGGGAGTGGGGTGTGGGGGTGGGGGGTGGGGGTTGATGTTGACTTGCTACAAATGACCTTGTGGGTCATTCTAGGATTGCCCATTTAGAGACAGTTAACCAGTATATAGTTCATGCTTGCCATATTATCGGGTAAGACTGATTACACAGAGCTCAAGAGAGAGACAGAAACTGAGACACAGAGAGAGAGAGATTCATGTTATTAGTGAAGCTAATCTTACACTGTGCTTCTTTTTAGTTGGATAAATATCGGAAGTAGATGATTTATCACAGCAGAGACAAGCCAAAATGAACAGTGAGTTTAGCATATGAATGAAAAGAGGAGTGTGGTTGTTCTTTCCTTTAATTTGTCGGTTGTTGTTTGAACTGATGGAGAGAAGCGGTCAGGAAATCATCTGCAGTGCCCCAACGACCTTCTTCTTCTTCTGCATTCGTGGGCTGCAACTCCCACGTCCACTCGTATGTACACAAGTGGGCTTTTACGTCTATGACCGTTTTTACCCCGCCATGTAGGCAGCCATACTCCGTTTTCGGACGTTTTCAACGACCCTCCACTGGGTTATTATGGGATAGGTGAACGCGAAGAAGGAAAGTTTGTTTTTTTCTTTTCTTTTTTTTTTTCTTCTTAGATTTGGTGCAGCATATCATATGCCTCCTTGAAACTGAAACTTTGGGCTGTGTGTGTTTCAGAGCCTTCGTATCATGGAGGAGGAACTGAAAGACAGGTGTGAACAGAAACCTCCACTGGTGACATGATTGTTACTTCTGCCTGCATTGTCAGCAGCCTTCTAGTCGGAAGCTGTTCACTGGTCGAGTGTGTGATTGTGTGCGCAGGTTTGTGTTTTGGGTGTTTGTTATGTGTATATGTGTGTGCGGTGTGCATATAATTTTTTTTTTTATATGGGTGTTTTTTATGTGAGAGAGTATGTGTTTGTGTGGGGTGTGAGAGTGTATGGTTGTGTAAGTGAGTGTTTGTCTGTTCAAGATTGTATGTATTTACGTTCATATTTGTGAGAAATGTGTCTATGCAAAGACCGTATTTTTTCGTTTCTCAGTAGTTTTTCTTTACAAGTCCATCACTTTTTGTTTCTCAGACATGGAGATATGACATCATGTAATGTACACCTTGCGCTCAATTAACCACTGATGTTTTGAATAATGCCTCGCTTGGCTTCTGTTCTTTTAAACCTGTTAGTTTGACACTCAGATTTTTAGCCCTGTAAAGATTGTGAATGCTTGTAAGAATATGCCACTGTATTTTTCAGTGCTGATCTTTTAAAGTTTTTTTGATTCAAATCAGTTAACAGAATGTACAAACAATTAAATCTTTCTCGTTTTTCAACTTGTTTTGTTGTTGATATCGACTAATCTTGTTTTGTTGTTGATATTGATTAATTTTACATATATGTTATGATACTGATTAATATATGTAATCAGATTATGAATTATGATATTATATCTGTCACCACTAATATTTATTGATACTCCTCTCCCTCTTATTCTTCTCCTTCCACACTCTCTCCTCTTTCCTTATGTCTCTAATTTCAGACTTGTGAACCTCCACCCCACCCCCTCCCCGGTCCCCCCCTCCACAATCCCACAACTGACATTGCCTGACCAAGACATTGCAAACAGAATGCAGCAGTCTATGACTTCTGTGTCACGGCAGAATTCAGTATGATGATGTGAAATCAAAATTCAGTGATGGGTGGTGGTGTGGCTAGCCAGCGACTTGAACTTGTGTTGTCAGTGTCTCATCCAGTCTTAGCTTGGTGAGGTGGGTTTTTTTTTTTGTTTGTTTTGTTTTGTTTTTTCCTCCCTTGCAGTGAAGGTTATATTTCTCAAAAAAAAGAAAAGAAAAAAAAGTATGGAATCCAATTCCACATAATATCATCAGAATCACAATGACATGTAATCAGCTATCATCAAAAACCAGTGAAGCATTACACAGTGGAGTATACTTCAACTTCAAGGAGTGTACCTAAACACTGGAAGGATCACTTCACATAAGTTAGATCATTCAGTAGTCATCATTCAAAGGACTTTAAATTTTTTTTTTTACATACCCCTTCTCCCAACATACACACACAACCACCCACATCCACACACACACTACCCCCTGCCCCCCACACGCCCTCAAACGTCCCCACCCTCCTCACACACCTACATACATTGTTTGCCCCAGCCCCCTCAGACGTCCCCACCCTCCTCACACACCTACATACATTGTTTGCCCCAGCCCCCTCACATGTCCCCACCCTCCTCACACACCTACATACATTGTTTGCCCCAGCCCCCTCAGATGTCCCCACCCTCCTCACACACCTACATACATTGTTTGTCCCAGCCCCCTCAGATGTCCCCACCCTCCTCACACACCTACATACATTGTTTGCCCCAGCCCCCTCAAATGTCCCCACCCTCCTCACACACCTACATACATTGTTTGTACTAACAAAAACCTTGAGGGAATAGGGTGTGACTACATCTTCAGTTACATACATGGAAAAAGAAGCACCACTGTGAACAATAGTGTGACAGCGCTTGGTGAGTTCTTGTTCATTGCCCGCCGGGCCCTTGATTCGCATCTATGAAGTGAAGGTACATGATTGTCCTTCCTCCACAGCGCTGGCTGTGCTGACATGATCTTCAGGTGCGTCGGTCATGATAACTCCAGGAACTTAAGGCATTTAACTGTCGCGTTACCAAAGTCATGTACTGTGGCATTACCTCACAGGCACTGCCTGTTTTGTTTGTGAACTGACTTTTTTTCCCCCTGTTGTAATGCTCAACCAGTCCAAGTCAACTCATACACAAATAACTGGACGAAAAAAGCATTTATTTTTGGCAAGTGTTTCTTTGTAATTTATTTTGGCAGTTCTGGTACTGGCTTAGCATTGTTGTTGTTTCTCAGGAACTTTCATTGATTGTATAGTATTGTTGTTGTTTCTCAAGAACTTTCATTGATTGTATAGTATTGTTGTTGTTTCTCAGGAACTTTCATTGATTGTATAGTATTGTTGTTGTTTCTCAAGAACTTTCATTGATTTTACTACAAAAGCACACACCTTACCTGCATACAAGGTGGCTACCTAATAGTGGACAGATATACTGCTGTTCTGTGTTCATTTGTTCAGATGTTTCTGTCTTCATGGAGCTGTTGCTGCATGTGAGGGAAGGGGAAATTAATCACCAGAGTCATAGTCCGTCTGAAAGTGGGTGTACTGTCTGCAAATGTTGAATTCCCAAACCATTTCATTTGACAAGAAGTTAGCATAAACATACAACTCTCCAAACAAATTGTGGTCTTGACATTTTCCATTGTTCAATGTTTTAAATACTCATGCTTCTAGAACTAATACTGATATGATAATATTATATATGTTCATATATATTTTTCCCTCCAACAACTCAGTGAGGATGAACAAATATGTTTTGTTATTATGTGTTGTTGTTAGTTTGTTTGTTGTTGTTGTTTTTTGTTGTTGTTGTTGTTGTTTGGTTTGGTTTAGATTTCTGGATGGGGTACAGATTTATTTTGACTTTTAAGTATTTTGTTTACAGAGCTGATGTTGTAAGTAATGCACAAAGACAATATGTGACAGACAACATGTTGGTTTTGGAGACATTATAAATTGAATTTATCTTCCTGGTGTTTCCCTGGTGTTTATGTAGATTTTGATGAATGTGTATGAAGCATTTGATTGAAAGAAGTTGAGTGCTCTGTGATGAGTGCTTTCTGTCTTCCTATTCTCAATGTTTGTGTATGCGTGCGTGTGTGGGAGAAAGAGAGAGTGTGTATAATGTTATTGAGTTTCTGCATGTGTGAGGGTGTGTGAATGTGCACATTGAGTGTATATGTGTGTCATATTGATCATCAGAAGTGTGTGCATAATTAAGATAGTATAGCAATTTTCAAATGTTGTACTGAGACAGGGAGACGGATAGATAACAGAGGGGCATGGCCAGAGATGGCCAGGAAATATGGTATTTATGTATTTGTTTTCTCTAAGAGAACACATTGAACTGATAAATCACAGCATCCCACAGTTACCTCCCATAATCCCCTTCCCCGACTTCCTTCACACACACACACACACACACACACACACACATGCACACACACACAGAGGCACACACACACATACACACACATATGTAATGTTTTAATTAGAACACCTTACATTTATTTTATTTATTTTTTTTTTTTTTTATTTTTTTTTCTTCTTTTTTTGACGCTGTATTGTTGTGTCTATAAACCTTTCATTTACGGTTTTCATGACTAATAAATAAAATAGATATGTTTCTGATTCTGATTCTGTACTATCCTGTCTAGGTTAGAAACAAATCACACACACACACACACATATACACACACACACACACATACATACGCACACACACATACACACTCACACACACACACACACACACACACACACACACACACTTTTGTAATTTACTGGTTGTTTTATTTATAATTGTAATGCCGATTCAGGTGAGAGGAACATCAAAAGGAGTGATGACATGAGACACGGGGCAGGAAAGGGATGGATTATATATATATTTTAGATATATATATCTATCTATCTAAAATAACATTTGTAGATGGCCATTAAACAAAAGAACGAACACACACACACACACATACTTCTAAGGATCTCTTTTTGTTGACTTCAGATCATACGCTCACACACACACACTCAGAGCAACCCCCCTCCCCCTCCCCCCACCTATCCCCCCTCCTCCTGGGAGGGTGCTTGTAGCGAGTGCGCGCGCGCGCGCGCGCGCGCGTGTGTGTGTGTGTGTTATCTTTCAGCCCGCAGTCCGAAATGCATAGTACACTGACATGGCAAAGGGTGAACTGAAAGGTCAAAAAGTAAAAGTAAAGCACGTTAAGTGTTTTCACACACATACACACACGCGCGCGCGCACACACACACACACACACACACACACGCGCGCGCGCGCTACAAGCACCCTCCCACCACAGCCCGACCACACATCACTCAAACAACCGAAAAAATGCGAGCAACTACACTTACCTAACTCCCACCTCCACCATTCCCCTCCCTTTCCTCACTTGTGTCAACAGAAGAAGAAACGTGATAGTGTTAGTTGATCAGTGTCTCCCCACCCCCCACACCCCTCTTCCATTTCTTTCCCTCATTCTTTTGCGATCCACAGTGTTGACGATTTTCAGTCATAAATTAAATTTAATGAAAACATCTTCAGCTCTTAGAGAGAAAGGGCGCTATATAAATGTACATTATTATTATTATTATTATTATTATCACTGCTTTGGGACGTAGTAGTTACGTCCATAGTGACGTCACTGATGACATCTTCAAAAGAAGGGTAATAGCTTTGGAAGGCTGACGGTTCACGCTTTTGATCTTGAGTGATGTATCTCCGGACTATTTTTCTCAGGTTTCTTTTTTTTTTTTCTGATTGTTCTGGATACTGACCTATGACTTGAAACAGAATTTTCTACTCTCTGTTTTTTGCCCTGGCAGTCAATGGGTTGTGAACAGTCTTTTTCGTGTGTGACTATCAATTCTTTACTTGCCGTACAGTCGTGTTTCGTTGTTTTTTTTCTTTTTTTCTTGTGTCTTTTTCGCTGGGTGTTTTCATGTTTTGCATTATTCATTGAACGTTGTACAACGTGCGTGTCGGCCTGTGTACAAGGATGATACATACACGAAGGCACAAGCAGGCGTTCATGAATATTCATTATCATACTGATTTGGGAGGTCCGAAAAATGTCCAATCTTCGCCCACCTGGCACCAGGCGTTTCTAAGCACATCGTGCTCTGTAAAATTTGTATACCCCCCCTCCCTCCCCCCAACACACAGACACACACACACGCACGCACACACACACACACACACACACACACACACACAAAGCATAGTGACCAACATCCGGGAATACTCGCCGAATGTTAACGCTAAAACCAGAACAGAAAAAAAAAAAGAATAAGAAAAGGATAAGAACTGAAGAAGAAGAAGAAGAACACAAAATAGTTCCACAAATCTAGGTATCACAGCCCATGCAGACTGACGTCAGACACACACGCGCGCGCGCACAAACAAGAACGGGGCGTTCGCGTGTTGTCACGAGGGCGAGACAGAATGTGACACTTTCATGACAAAGAGGGCACCCGGGCTGTCAAATGTGACAAAAATTGAGTCCATCGGGCCAAAGGGTGGGGTGGGGGAGGGGGTGCGGGGAAGGGGCTGGTCGTCAGTCATGTCTCTCAGTTTGCGAAGATAAATCACAAGTAGATGTTAATGCGGTGACCGTTTTGTAATGGGGCGAGAGATAAATGATTTTAAAAAGCGGCTGAGCATAATGAGAAACACCGTTAATTGAGGCTGTCTCCTCCCATCCGCACCCCCCCCCGCCCCCTCCCTCTCTCTTTCTTTTGGTTTGTCCAGTTTATCAAACTCTAAGAGAAGAACATTTACCTGCCAAATATTACAGAATTCCAACCTTGTTCAAATTTGCCGCTTTGATGTCCTGTGTGTCGGAAGGCTTTTGGCGTGAGAGCGGAGCTTTTGAAACTGGACACGAGTGGATGAGTGTGGGTATGCATTTTGTTGCACTGTGACGTATACATCAACCCTTTTTTCCGATTCTTGCAATTTTTAATTAATTTTTGTAAATGTTTTAGCTTGTCAGCTTCAATTTTTTGCATTTCACTTAATCCAGATGTGTGTCGCTGGACCTGTGTGTTAAGCGCGCGAGCGTGTATGTGGGTGTGTATATGCGCGCGTGCATGTGTTTGAGGGAGGGGAGAGAAGAGAGAGAGAGAGAGATAATGTGTGTGTGTGTGTGTGTGTGTGTGTGAGAGAGAGAGAGAGAGAGAGAGAGAGCTTGCAAGAGTCACATGCGCATTGATATATCGTCCACATCATTTGATTCATAATGTAGCATTTTTGTTAGTGGCCCACTCCTTTGTTATGGGCCGGAGGCCTAACAAATAAACCATTGTCTTGTCTTGTCTTGTCTCTCTCTCTCGAATTTCAATCGTTATCAACAATACCTTTGAAACAGTGTTTACGTTTTCTCTCCTTCCCTGTCAGCTTCTTTTAATGTCAATGTCCCCTCTCCAGTCTCTGTCTGCCTGTCTGTGTCTGTCTGCCTGTTCCTTTCATTCTGCCACACCATAAGTAACTCTTAACCTGCCCCTCATCTTACCTTCTCCCCATCTGATCTCTCCTCCCCGTTGTTATCATCATTTATTCATGCTGTTGTTGTTGTTTGTTTTTATTTTCGGTACATGCATGATTTGTACCAATTTTTGTGCATGCGTGTGTAATTGTGATGATGTTGCTGTTGTGAATGTTTTGGCTTTCACTGTTTTTCTTCTTTTCTCTCTCTCTCTCTCTCTCTCTCTCTCTCTCTCTCTCTCTCTTTCAATTGTCTTGCCCAGAAGGCCGGATGTAAACAAGCACACTATGCTTATTCCATTATCCTCTTGAAATAAATTTTCGTACGTTCGTTCGTTCGTTCTTTCTCTCTTTCCTCAACCTGTCTCACTGTATCCTTACTTCAGAGTAAGTCTATTTCAAACAGGACTCAAACGCCCGCGAACAACGAAGCCTTCACAATACCAAGACCCCAGCACTGAACAGTTTCCGTTTCTCAAGGAGGAATGACTGCGTTCGAACAAATCCATATACGCTACACTACATCTGTTTCTCTCTCTCTCTCTCTTTTTTCCCTCAGTTGTATGCAGGTCATGGAGCAGCAGGACTTTTTTTTTGTTTTTTTTTTTTGTTTTGTTTTTTGTTTTTTAGTGCTTTACATGCCTTCTTCATTGGCCGAAAAAACCCACCTTTTTTTCTTTTCCCCTTTTTGTCTTTTATCTGTTGTTGTTATTGTTGTTGTTGTTGTTGTTCACATCAATTTTCCAATGATTGCACAGTTTCTGTTTCGTATGTAACATTCTAAGTGAGCTTACAGCAGTTTTGTTACAAGTATTCACATTTGACTATTCTCGTTTCAAGGACAATTTCAGTAATGAAGTACACGTATAGAGGTGTCAGAATTTAGGGCACAAGACAACAGATCGTTATACTCAACAATACCAGACAGCAGGATCCCGAAGATGCTACTGTATGGTCAGCTGAAGGAAGGCCATCGCGAACTTGGAAGACCCTGCAAGCGCTTCAAGGACACCTTGAAGACAAACCTCAAAGCCTGTGACACAGACATTGCTTCTTGGGAAACTGATGCCCTTGACCGGTCTCGCTGGAGGATGCTGTGCTCTAGTGGCATAAAGACGTTTGAAAACAAGAGAATGCTGGCCATTAAGGAGAAGCGTGAGCGAAGGAAGCAGGGCTCAACTTCTGGAGACGTTTTCCCTTGCAACACCTGTGGGAAGTGCTGCGCATCCAGAATCGGCCTCTTCTCCCATATGAGGACACACACCGACAAATAAGCCTGCCTGCCTACTCATCCGTCGGTGGACGGGAGACTCCATCATCACCAGTCTCATAGGACAACGCACGTCGAGAGCTGGTTCTCAGTTTTTTCAGCGTCTTTTGAAGCTGTTTATTCACTTGTCAGCCTGCTTTAATTTATTTATTTGTTTGTTTGGGTGTTGGCGCATTACACAGCAACTCTTTAGATTTATCATCGCAACTTTCGCCCTCAGACATGTTTATGTAGGCTAGATGTTGACTGTGGTATGTGTAGCCTGATGAATAAGTAGACAGAAATAAATCTAGAAATAAATTAGTAGATAAATAAATGATTTAATTAATTAATTAATAAGATACTAAAATATTAGAGTATGACTCGTGCTGATGTGTCTCAAATGATGGAAGTTCCCAGGAGGTCATGTCAAGACGTTCCCAGTTATTGGCCGCATACCGTCCCTGTCTATGGGAAAGACCCCCGTACCCAAGTACGGTACGTGACTCCGCTGTCGACTGACACGTTTGTAGGAGGAGGGTGGCAGAATGGTCAAGACGCTTATCTGCCAATACAGTGTGTCCGTGAGGGTGTGTGTTCAATTCCCGGTCTCGCCCTGTCTCCAAAGTTTAACTGGGAAATCAAACTGATCGAGTGTCTCGTCATTCAGGTGAGACGATAAACCGAGGCCCCGTGTGTAGCATGTACGTGACGCACTGGAAGAGAACCCATGGAAACAAAGGAGTTGTCCTGTGGTAGATTTTCGTTGAAGAAATCCACTCTATTGTGTACACAAATATTATGTGCACGCACTCAAAGTCTGACTAGTGCGTTTGGTTATGTTGCTATCAGGCAACTGCCTTGCAGATGTGGTGTAGCGCGTATAGATTGGACCGAACACAGTGACGCCTCCCTGAGAGCCTGAAACTAGTTAACTTGTATAATATATATATATATATATATATATATATATATATATATATATATATATAAAAGAAAGAAAAAGAATCGATAAATCATCATTAAAAGATCTAAACTCAGCAAAGTAGCAGGTCTATAATAGTAGTGATGGCAGCAGCAGCAGCAGCTGTAGTAGTAGGCTAGTAGAAGTAGCAGCAGCAGTAGTAGTAGCAGCAGCAGTAGTAGTCTTCAATGTTACGTCTTTCCACTCAAAAGGGATATTCGACGTTCAGCAAAGTTGCTCCAACAAAAGTGGGTAAACCAATAAGTCAAGCTAAAAAGTGAACTTCACTAGAAAAGTGCCCACAATGTCAACAAACCACACAACAAAGAAAGGCTGTCTTTTATGTCACATAGGAGGCCTACCTGTCTCAAAACTCAACAGTCGATTGCCTACAAAACTGAATAATCCAGAACGATGTCCGTGTCCACCCTTCAGACAGAAGGAGACCAAGCCTATGAAGCTGGAAATCAGGAATAGTGACATTTCGAAGCGTTTTTCTGGGGGGGAAAACGTTAAGCACAAATGACCCCACCAACACAATACACGATCAAGTGATTGCTGTTGGTGATTTATATATATATATATATATATTTAATCTTCTCTCTCTTTTATATATATTTATATATTTTTTTTCTTTTTATCTTTTTTCTCTCTCCCCCTCCACCCCCCTCACCCCCAACCCCCCCTTTTTTTCCGCACTGGTCCTTGTCTTTGCAGCAAACAAACCCTGCGGACATTTCTCCACCCCTCCCACTCCGTCTCCTTTCTTCCATAAGGCTTAGGACTGATTCGTTGAAGATAGGGATCTTCCAGAGTCCTGAAAACTCGACACGAAATTCGCATGCAAATTTCGCACCGAAAAAAACAATCGCAGCAACCATTTTCTCATTACGTAAATTCATCGCACGGACTTCGCACGAACTTTGCTGCGGAACGTTTTTTTTGTCCCACTGCACAAAGGGGCGAAACTCTTGACTTTTTATGCGAATTTCACCAAATAAGGCTTTGGGCAGATCGCTTCTTTTGGTATGGTGTGTATCTTTCTTCTTTGCCCTGTTCTTGCTGGTACTGCTTTCGAACTTGTTCACAGTGATCTTTTATCGTCGACTGAGGCTTTGGTGTGTTGTGTATCTTTCTTTCTTCTTTGCTCTGTTCTTGTTCGGATTGTTTTCGAACTTTTTTTTTCTCCCTTTGCGTCATCACTCACTCAATGACTACGTCATTTTGCATATTCTTTTTAATTTAGATCTTTTTTTTTTTTCTTTTTTTTTTCTTCTCTTTTGCGTCATACTGTTTGGGACGGTGCATGGTCGCTTTGGTTTTTCTTTGTACACATCAGCTATCACCATGCGGAGACAGCGGGGCATGGTGGCGGCAGGTATAGGACTGACCGTGACGGATGGCACTGCATCAGAGGAAGGTCAACATGTTTTGGTGGGTGGGGTGGCAGTAGTGGCGAGAGGAGAAAAGCTCCAATGTTAGGCTCGCCTCGCCTCTTTCGTCACTTCGTCAGCGTCCGTGGATACTTCGTGGATTAACATTATTTGTGTTCGATGGAACATGAAAACTTTTAAATGGTTATCTATCTGTGTTACATTGTGCTGGATGGTATAGACGAAAGTTACCAAAAGACAGCAATTTTTGTTGATTCCTAGTTGTACACATATATACATACATACATATATATATATATATATATAGAGAGAGAGAGAGAGAGAGAGAGAGATTTTTCTGTTCAGCTCACGCCATCTACGCCTTGTTGCCCATTTTGGGACATAGACCGCCAGCAGTCCTTACTCAGCCATCCTGGTCCTGTGCTAGGTCACTCCAGCTGTCCCCTGAGGTGTGCCGGGCCTGTCCTCTTCGTGTCTGTCTCCAGGACGTTCTTAATGGCGTTTTTATCTCTCTTTTTTTTTTTTCTTTTTTCTTTTTTTTTTTCAAATACAGCGAGGGGTCCTTTGCCCTGACCGCCAACCCTCCTCCTTTTGTATCCGGGCATGGGACCGGCATAGCTGGAGTTATTATTATTATTATTATTATTATTATTCTCTTTTTTTCCCTTGTCTTTCTTTGTAACAGAGTTAGGGAATGATAATATGTTCATGATAAAGTATCAATGATAACTTCTTACATGTCATTTGCTATTGACTCTGTGATCATGAAAATAAATAAGAAATGATACTCGTCTATTCTTTTTTTTTTTTAATTGAGACATCAAAACCCCACACATCTACACTTAGATATACTAAAATGAATAAATAAAAAAGCAACAAAAATAAACAAAAAACAAAACAAACAAACAAAAAAATCCCAACAACTGAAGGATCTTGTAACAGGGTCCACACATGTTTCTTTGATGTCTCAGAGCAAATTTGTGCGTTGTCATCGCCATATTATTGACGTGTGTGTGTCTGTGTGTGTGTCTGTCTGTGTGTGAGTGTATGCAGCTTAAATCGGTCTCGTGATTCATGTGTGTGGATGTGTGCGCGCTTGTGTGTGTCTATATGATTATATATATATATACGATTATGCGCGCGCGCGCGCGCGTGTGTGTGTATGTGTGTGTGTAATCATGACATTGGTGTGAAATAATAATGCACTTTTCACATTTCCCCTCAGATTTAGTGTTCTGCAATTCCTTTCCATGCATCTTTTTCACAGTGGTAGCCCCCCACCTGTCTCGGCGCGGCAGACAATGGAATGTGTCTGTTGTTGTTCACAAACAGCTTCATAATCATGACTGTATAATCTTGAGAAAGATGGTGTGTTTTTTTTTGCATTTTTATAATCCTTGCCCTTAATGCCCTAAATGTGTGTGTGTGTGTGTGTGTGTGTGTGTGTGTGTGTGTGTGCATTGTGCGTGTGTATGTTGTTGTTGTTGTTTTTTTAGCGAGTCTTCTCTCTCTCTCTCTCTCTCTCTCTCTCTCTCTCTCTCTCTCGCTCGCTCGCTCGCTCTCTCTCTTTCTGTGCCTCTCAAAGTGTCCAGATTTTGCCTACCTGGAATTGTCAATATTGAATGCTGACATTTCAGTTGGACACTGTTGTATTTAGTATGTTAGTAACAAGCCGTGTACGTGTGTATTAATATTATGTATAAGTGCGTAGAGTATAAAATGGGATGAGAGGGCGAGAGGAGGAGAGGGATGTGAGGCGAGGATAGGGGGGTGGGAGGAAGGGCAGGATGATGAGTGAGCGAGAGATATGCATAATGTGTATATGTGCCCATGGCCAAAGTACTTTAAACCATTCCGAATCTCTCTCTCTCTCTCTCTCTCTCTCTCTCTCTCTCTCTCTGTGCGTGCGTGTGTGTGTCTGAGTGTAAAGGGATTAGGGGAGGAGATTAAGTACCGAGACTTACGGATTAAGAATGGAATGCCGGGGTTGGAGCGGGATGCAGTGACACAGAAACGGAGGTGCATTTTTGTTGTTGTTGTTGTTGTTGTGTGTCTGTTCAAAATATGATATGGCATGTTTTCTGGGAGGCCGAGTACAAAGTAAAACCCTTGTATGTGCTTCTATTATTTAAAGATATTTAGAGATTTTTCTTTTGTGTGGGTTGGGGGTGGGGGTGGGGGATAAAACCCATGGGTGTGCCTGTATTTCAAAATGTGCTCATTTTGAGCTAGTGTTAGCATAACTATGTCATCTTAATGTTTCTCAAACGTAAGTTAAAGATAGTCTACGTGTTGTTGTTTTTTTTATCAGTGCTTTTAACATTGTGTAGTGATACACATATAATTTATCGAATGTAATTTGAATGCTGGAGGTTTAGTGAAGTTATGCACATCTGTGTGTGTGTGTGTGTGTGTGTGTGTGTGTGTGTGTGTGTGTGTGTGTGTGTGTGTGTGTGTGTGTGTGCTTGCGTGCTTTTGTGTGTGTGTTTACGGTTGCTGAAAAGTTTCTTTAGCGAAAAGGAGGTTTAGAGAAGGTTCGTAATAAGTCATCATCAGCATCGCGAACATCATCTTCATCAACTGCTACTCATTCTGCTGCTGCTGCTGATGATGATGATGATGCTGTTACTTCTACCACTACAACCACCACCACCACCGCTTCTGTTTCTACAACTATGGTGCTTTTACTGAGCTGCAGTGCTGCTACTCTTCCACTGTTTGTTGTTGTTGTTGTTGTTCTTCTTCTTCTTCTTCTCCTCCTCCTCCCTTCTTCTTAACACCCTCCTTCTCTCTTTCTCTTTCTCCTTTTTCTTCTTTCCCCTTCTTAGTCGTCTTGGTTGATAATTTAAAAAAAAAAAGAAGAAGTAATAATGATGATAATAATGGACTTTTATATAGCGCGTTTCTCCAGGAATACTGCTCAAAGCGCTTTACATTTCATTCCCCGCTCCCCGCCCCCCCTCTCAGTACCCCACCCACCCATGAAGATAAACCTGGGTTTTCCCTACACGCAGGTATATACACTATATCCACTTCGGTTTTGAGGGAGAAAACAAAGAAAGAAGGGCGGGTTAGAAATGTGACAGTGTTAAACAACGTACTCCATCACTTCCCGGGACTTCAAACAATCATCACTGAAGCAACGAATGCTGCGTGAGATGTACGATGTCACAGCTTCATTCGTGGAATGCACGTGACACACAAAAGTGTGTGATAGGTTCAGAAAGAAAAAGATGATTAAAAAAAGAAATGAAGAACAAAATCAGGTAGGTATAGTGACACAAGACTGACTTGTGGTGCCATTTACAAGCCATCTGCTATTCTTTTTCTTCTTCTTCTTCTTCTTCTTCATACGTGGGCTGCAACTACCACATTCACTCGTATGTACACGAGTGGGCTTTTACGTGTATGGCCGTTTTTACCACGCCATATAGGCAGCCATACTCTGTTTTCGGGGGTGTGCATGCTGGGTATTTTCTTGTTTCCATAACCCACCGAACTCTGACATGGGTTACAGGATCTTTAACGTGCGTATTTGATATTCTGCTTGGGAAAACACGAAGGGGGTTCAGGCACAAGCAGGTCTGCATGTATGTTGACATGGGGGATCGGAAAAAATCTCCACCCTTTAACCACCAAGCGCCGTTACCGAGATTCGAACCCGGGACCCTCAGATTGAACAAAGAGGTGGATGAGAAACTTGTTTCTTCGACGGACATTGGAAAGACCGCGTGATCCTGGCTCTGAGAGAAAGAGAGAGAGAGTGCCAAGGGGCAGACAGAGAGAGATACAGAAGCAGACAGACAAACAGACAGAGACAGAGAAGAACACACTGAACACTGAAATGTTTGATATCATGAGCTGTAAAGCACTTGTGACATAGTAGGTACCAACCAGAACAAAATGGTGCAAAACAGATGAAATGGAACAGAATGGAAAAACAGATTTGAAACAAAATAAACTAATAAAAGATTAGCGACACTTTGGCACATTGCCATGAGCTTAAGGTACATGTAACAAGGGGGATATGTGTTTTCAGTCGTTCGTCTCCAAGGTGTGGAAAGTACACAGAAAACAAAGTACATGTACATCTTATGAATATCTACGCATTTGACATCGACACACATCATATCAATACAAACACATAGTAAAGTACATATAAATCATGAAGTGATTAGTTATGCCTGAACATCAAAACCCATCATATAAATACGAAAACATCATATAATTGCCTTATCGAGATTGTCCAACCAAATGTTACCCTTTCTTTTTATCTATGCTTTTTTCATCAAAGAGCAGACAGACAGGGAGAGAGAGAGAGAGAGAGAGAGAGAGAGAGAGAGAGAGAGAGAGAACAGAAGAGGTGATGATGATAGTGATGACGGTAGTGATGACGATGGTGATGAAGGGAAAACAGACAGGAAATAGACACACAGAGACAGATACACGGAGTGGTAATGAAAGGTATCAGTGGACTCCACAGCTGTTGACCCAAGACCTACCATCAAATACTGATGTCAGAGATAGCGCACCTGACACTTTGAATAGGTCGGGTCGTTTTTGTTGTTGGTGGTGGCGGTGTTGGTGTGTGTGTGTGTGTGTGTGTGTGTGTGTGTGTGTGCGTGCGTGCGTGCGTGCATGTGTGTGTGTGTGTGTGTGTGTGTGTGTGTGTGTGTGTGTGTTTGCTTTTTTTTCTTCTTTTTTTTGCTACTTTTTCCCCCCCAAGACCTTCGGTTGATGAACGTAGCAACGTGTTCAGCGCAGCATCTCATCTGTACACTGAATCATTTCACGATTCATTAATTCTGCCTTTCGTGACTGTACAGGACAGGCGGGACAGAAGAGGAGAAGGTGGCCGGAGGGGTGTGGGTGTGGGGGAGGGGCACGGAGGAGAAGGAGGGAAGGCAGTGATGAGGAAGGGAGTGATGAGGAGGGGGAAGAGGGGTGGAGGGAAGGGAGTGATGAGGAGGGGGGAGAGGGGTGGAGGGAATGGAGTGTTGAGGAGGGGTGGAGGGAAGGGAGTGTTGAGGAGGGGTGGAGGGAAGGGAGTGTTGAGGAGGGGGGAGAGGGGTGTAGAGAAGGGATGAGGAGGGGGAAGAGGGGTGGAGGGAAGGGAGTGTTGAGGAGGGGTGGTGGAGGGACGGGAGTGATGAGGAGGGGGAAGAGGGGTGTAGAGAAGGGAGTGATGAGGAGGGGGAAGAGGGGTGGAGGGAAGGGAGTGTTGAGGAAGGGGTGGAGGGAAGGGAGTGTTGAGGAGGGGGGAGAGGGGTGTAGAGAAGGGATGAGGAGGGGGAAGAGGGGTGGAGGGAAGGGAGTGTTGAGGAGGGGTGGTGGAGGGACGGGAGTGATGAGGAGGGGGAAGAGGGGTGTAGAGAAGGGAGTGATGAGGAGGGGGAAGAGGGGTGGAGGGAAGGGAGTGTTGAGGAGGGGGAAGAGGGGTGGAGGGAAGGGAGTGATGAGGAGGGGGAGGGGGTGGAGGGAATGGAGTGATGAGGAGGGGGAGGGGGTGGACGGAAGGGAGTGTTGACGAGGGGGTGGGGGGAAGGGAGTGTTGACGAGGGGGAGGGGGTGGAGGGAAGGGAGTGTTGAGGAGGGGGAGGGGGTGGAGGGAAGGGAGTGTTGAGGAGGGGGAGGCGGAGAGGAGGTAGGGAGGGAGGGAGTCTAACATATGCTAGATATTTCGTCCCGTGTGCGTGTCTTCTTGTGTGTGTGTGTGTGTGTGTGTGGTGTGTGTGTGTGTGTGTGTGTGTGTGTGTGTGTGTGTTATTTTATTTTAATTTTTTTTAATAGAAAACACGTGACGTCTGGAATGATAGTAATGTTCAGTCTTTTTTCAGGTCTCATTCATTTGTCTATTTATTGTTTTTTCACTCATATATCAAATTACATATTCTATCCAAGGCGTGTGTGGAAGTCTCCGTGGCCTGGCTGTCGGCTTTTCGTGAAGGGTGTCAACAGTTAACTCTCTCCATACGAACGGCGAAAGAGACGACGTTAACAGCGTTTCATCCCAATTACCATCATCAAAATATTGCAAGCGGAACGCTCTTATACTGAAGAGGTGAATGTTGACAAAGAATACCACAGTTCTGACGACGGAAGCTAAAGGTCGGGTCATTCAGACACCAACTGGACATCCGAGGGGTCTGTGTAGAGGAGAAGAGAGGACTGGCCGTACTGAGTGAGTTAAATGAGGCAGGTGTTCAGAGAGACCTTCATAGGAAACAGGATGTTTCTTGCTTTAAAAAAAAACAAACAACATATCTTTTTGTGTGTGTACTGTTTCTTTGTTTTGTTTTCTAAATGAACACATGTTAGGACAACAAAAGCATCATATTCGTTCATGCGCGCTACGTGCATTCACTCACGTTTACGACTAACACACACACACACACACACACACACACACACACACACACACACATTGACGGAACAAAATTTCACACACACACACACACACACACACACACACACACACACACACACACACACGCACATGACACAAACACAGACACATACGCACGCACACACACACACACACGCGCGCGCGCACGCAAATCGACATGAAGTTACCTCTCCAGAGGTAAAAAAAACAACAACAACAACTGAAACTATTTTGTTTACATCTTCTGCAACATGCGATCATTTAAAGCTGTTGTTTCATGTCACACACACGCAGCTTCCAGATCAATCAGGATTCTTTAGACACCGGAAAATTAGACATTCAGAAAAGAAATAACAAAACAAAAACTGTTTTTTTTAAAAAAGACAAGAAAAAAAAGACATACGTATGTCTTAAAAATGTCAATGGACTAAAAAAAAAAAAAGAAAGCTGATAAGATAAATGACGATACACTTCAGTGCACGTTCGTCATATTCAGGCAGGATTTTTTTCCCCCAGTATAATCTTAAAGCCGTTTGTTTAAGGCCAGACACTACAGTAAAGTTCATATCAGAGGTGTTTGTTGCCTTAATTTAAAATGTATTACACTTTGAAAGTATATTTACTGGGAAGTTCAAAACTATTCTTTTTTTGGTGTTTGGACCTCCGGTTGCCATGGAAACAGTCCAAGATGGCTGCCAAACAAAAAATTTTAAAAGCCTAAGGCTTTTTTTCAATTGCACTTAGCCAAAATCTG
>NC_134898.1:19245425-19340425 GCF_041734735.1 Babylonia areolata
GTGTCGTGTCATGTCTCGTGCCGTGCCGTGTCATGTCGTGTCGTGCCGTGCCGTGCCGTGCCGTGTCGTGACGTGCCGTGCCGTGCCGTGCCGTGTCATGTCGTGTCGTGTCGTGTCGTGTCATGTGTCGTGCCGTGTCGTGTCATGTCGTGTCGTGTCGTGCCGTGCCGTGTCGTGTCGTGTCGTGTCATGTCGTGTCGTGCCGTGCCGTGTCGTGTCGTGTCGTGTCGTGACGTGCCGTACCGTGCCGTGTCGTGTCGTGTCGTGTCGTCAAGCGCAGTGTAGTGTAGTGTAATGTAGTTGTGTAGTGTAGTGTAGTGTAGTGTGCCAATCTCCCATGTGTTGTGTAGGTGTAGGGGTTTGAACGTATGCGCGGGCACGCGTGTGTGTGTGTGTGTGTGTGTGTGTCTGTGTCTGTGTGGGTGTGTGCGCGCGCGTTCATGCATACGTGTATGTGCGAGCATGCGCGTGTGTGAGGTGTGTGTGTGCGTGTGTGCGTGCGTTTTCGCGTGCGTGCATGTTCGTGCTGTACGTAGCGCGCGTGTGTTTGGGTAGGTTAGTGGAGAAAGATACGTGTAGAGGGAGAGACAGAGAAAGAGAGACTAGCGGGAAGAAAGTTCACGACACATGTTGGTTAAACTAATGATGGTACGAGGACAACAAGGAGGACGATGAAACAATAGCAGGAGAAACCATGACCATAATGTCAAAAGCAATGACCCCAAACCATGAAAAAAACAAGAGAGGCAAGGCCTTCAAGACTCACTTGTGATACACTTAAAAAAAAAAAAAAATAAAAAAAATCTAATCGTTAAAATGTGTTCTGTATTTGTTATTATAAAGCTTCGGGTTAAAAGAAAAAGAAAATAGAAGAAAAAAAAAGTCCTGACAGCAGATTCAAACCCCGCGTGTTCGGGTGAGAAGAAACTTTCTTACCCATTACACTATCGTGGCTGCTTTACTGACGTTCAAAAATATAACTTAAAAATGCTTTTTTTAAAGGGCAATAAATCGATTGCGGCATTCGCAGTGAGAACGCTGCTTAAATAATATTATTCTGGTGTATCTTGGGCATTCAAAAAATCTTTAAGGGCAATTAAAAATTCCTTTTAAGTCCGCCGTAAAGGAGACGTGGCTATCGCTGCAATCACACTGCAACATTTAGCCGTTTTCTCTGGATCTAAATAGATGTCCAAGTTTAGTTACACTCGGTTGACACGATCGATTCAATTTCTCTTTTATGTTCATTCTAGTTTTATAGTTTTAAAGTTGATATGAAAATTGAGTATTTTGTTAAACTAATAACATGTAGAGCCAAGTACAAGTACTTCTAAACGTCGTATGAAGTGAAAAGGACTTCACTTTGAGAAAAGTCAAGACTGGAAATTTTTTTGTTTCATCAATTCAAGGGTATTAAGTCTCATGGTTTATTATTTTAAACTGTGAATTCCGACTGATTCTGTGGATATTTTTATGGCATTTTGGGGCATAATCCAGTAAGCGATGAGGCGTTCACAAATCTTTCTCTGAATAAATATTTAAAGGTCTCCTCCAACTTTCCATCACATGTTATCGTGTATTGTCGATTGAATATATGATTAAACGGGCAGGTCAACAACATGAAACAAAATGGCGTCGTTCGCGTTCGCGAAGAATATGAGCACGCGCTTTGAATATCTATACATATGTGTATGCAATTGATATTTGCCCATGACCTTCAGGGCTCAGCCAATAGATCTATAAAGTCCACTCGTGGTATTGATTTTAGTATTTTCCGAAAAAGACCACTTGGGTGTATGAACTTAGTGAAAGCCCTGTACACCGAGAGTAAAACACACAAGCTTTTTATGTATTGAGTATAATTTCAAAATGTAATGTTTAAGATGAGAAAGATCAGTTTAAAGCAAATTAAGCCCTCTAGCATTAATTACAGATTAATTTCCCTTTTTTACTATCTGCACCAAAGACATGCAAAATAAATATAACTTCCATGCTTAGCAAAAGAAGTTCCTGTTTGAACAAAAAATGATAAAAATGACTGCTCTTGTTGTTGTGTCAGAATATCAGATCAAAGTGCCAAGTTTAGAGAATTAAAAAAAAAAAAAATAATAACAGTAAATTCAGTTTGAATATAATTTGGCTTTTTTTTTTTTTTTTTTTTTGGTGCCCATCCCAGAGGTGCAATATTGTTTTAAACAAGATGACTGGAAAGAACTGAATTTTTCCTATTTTTATGCCAAATTTGGTTTCAACTTACAAAGTATTTGCAGAGAAAATGGCAATGTTAAAGTTTACCATGGACACACAGACAGACACACACACACACACACACACACACACAACCGAACACTTTGTTTACACAAGTGAGTCAATAACAATGCAGCGATTAAAATGACTTCACCCCTGTATCCCGTACCCTCAACCAACAACCTCACCCCCCAGGCCCCCTCACCAAACCCCGACACCGTTACACACACACACACACACACACAAAGCAGAATCTTGATCTACGCACATCCTGATGCCCTGCAGGTCATGCCACAGGAGCCCAACGGCTTCTGCGTTTTAAATCAATGTGGTGTCTTGGTGTTGCCGGTGATGCATATGCTTGAGTGTAACTTTGTTATTGTTATTATTATTGTTATTGTTGTTATATTTGTATAGCGCTGAATCTTGTGCAGAGACAAATCAAAGGACTTTTTGCACCAGTCATTCACACGCATGCAAAACTCTAAAACTGGAAAAACTGAAGACAAGGAAGAGATAGGGAAGGGAGACTATTTTGGGAAGAGGGTGGGTTTTAAGACCAGACTTGAAAGAGCTGAGCCGAGCGCGGAGACCTGACGAAGCGAAAGAGGAAGTTCATTCCAATTGTAAGGTCCAGAGACAGAGAAAGAACAGCGACTAACAGTCGAGTGTTTGAATCTGGGTATGCGTAAACAGAGTTGATCCGAAGCCGATCGCAGAGAGCGAGATGGAGTGTAGAGGTGAAGGCAACCACAGAGATAGGAAGGGGCAGATTTGTGAATAAATTTATAACATAGAGTGCTGCTCTTGTACTTTATTCTTTGTAATACAGGTAGCCAGTGGAGGTGTTGCAAAAGAGGAGTGATGTGCTCAGATTTTTTCTTTCTGAGGACGAGTCAGGCAGCAGAGTTTTGTATGGGTTGAAGGGACTGAATGGATGAAGCAGGCAAACCAGACAATAGAGAGTTACAGTAGTCAAGGCAAGAGAGTATGAGAGAAACGACAAGTCTAGATGCTGCGTCAGCGGACAGATATTACCGGACAGATATATCTTTACACATAGACTTTGCAATTATGATACTAATGGAACATATCCGTGAACTTTATTTTGGGGAACTTCGGCTAGATCTATTAGGAAACACTTTCTAAGTTACACCTTGAACTAAAATTTAAAAAAAAATTACTTCTTTTTTTTTTTCCATTGTGTTGAAGTTTATATTTTCTCTTATTGAAATATAAACACCAACGGTGGTGTTTTTTTTGTTTGTTCGTTTTTGTTTATTTCTGTGCGTTTTTTTGTGTGCAGAAGAATTACACCATTGACACATTATGCAACTGCAGTGCAATTCAGTTCAAGGGTATCAATTTTCTATTTCATAATACAAAAAGAAGGAGGGAAAAAAACGTTGCAAAGAAAAACTAAAACAAGCAATAAAGTGAGCAAGCTACTATTAACATTTAATTTTGAATGATTATCCAACATAAAGAGGACAAAACTAGCATGCATCAAACATGTCGCATACGTAAATAGCGTTTTAAGGCATACATTTGATATTGTCACAAATAGACATTTGTTCTTCAAAGAAACATTTATAATTAATATCCTTTAAGAACGCCATTTTGTTTTAAAGTCCTTTACGTTGCATTGTATTATCGCATAGTGTTCTTCTAATTTATACCGCCCCGAAATACATCTTTCGAAAGCTTTGATTGTCTGTCTGCCTCCCTCCCTCTCCCTCACCCCTTCCCTCTCTCTCTTCTTTTTCACCCTCCAACTCTCACACCGTACATTAATAGGCGAGTATGTATATTCTGCATATATTTGTCTATCAGTCTAGTTACCTGTCTTTATAAGTATATATATATATATATATATATATGGTTCAGATTATACTGTGTAATAAATTTCGTGTTAGCATTGCTCAAGGGAATAAACCACAGAATGGGTCAGAATATCACCATGATTAAAATATCCCACGAATCTCCGCTCGCGCGGTGTGTGCGTGTGTGTGTGTGTGTGTGTGTGTGCATGCATATACTTTAGGTGCATGCATATACTGTAGGTGTATGTTTATATACATATTTCTCTGTGTGTGTGTGTGTGTGTGTGTGTGATTGAATCTACAAAAATTGTATATATATATATATATATATATATATATATTGTTGTTGTTATTATTATTATTATATACATATATGTACATATATAAACATACGTGTGGATGTTGATACATAGAAATACTTTCGTGCATAAAAATATGTATGCATGTGTCAAGTGGGGGATGGGGGGAACGTGCTTACTTGTGTAAGGAGGTTAAGGTTACTGGGGGGTCGGGGTAGTTGAGGGGGGGTTGACTCAGGACGCCCTGCACACATTCACGCTGACGTGGTCTCTCTGCGTGTGCCTGTTGTCTCCGTACCTATCTACGTGTGTGTGTGTGTGTGTGTGTGGTGTGTTCTTTTCAAGAGCCGAAGCTGGTTGTGATTTATTGTAGAGAGCGTTTCACGAACTTGGGAACGTAGCTGTCACGAGTGGTAGCTGTCTAAAGCCAATGATCCATCACCAAATTCACTCTGTTTTCTGATTGGTTAAACCCTGGCCAGACCCGCCCATTTGGAAGGCAGATAACTGTGAAGGTGGGAAGAGGAGTTTAGCATTGTATTATTGTTTTTCGAAAAGGGTTGCCCGATTCTCGCCTCTCCTGCGAAAAGCAAAAATTATAGTGCCAACACTTTCGTCTTTTGTTGGAAAAGTCACATACTTTATTTTTTTTCCTGAGTTTTACTTTTCCAAGGTTTTCAGTTTCCTGCCAGCATGGATGTTGAAGTAAGTATTATCACAACATTGGAAGGTTGGTTGTTTTTTTTTTTTTTTATTTGTGTGTGTGTGTGTGTGTGTTTTAAGATCATCAGAGCAAGCCTAGTTTACACATATAATTACTGGTCTAAAAAGCTGCGTCGGAAAAAATGTCGATCTCGGTAGTTGAAATTTTAAGATTTGAAAGTTTAAGACAAAAACTGAAATTGCATAGAAAACACATGAGAAAAAAACAAGCAGGGAAAAAAATCGCACCCCAAAAAACTACAATAACAACAAACATACACACACCACACAGAGAGAAAAACGCCAAAAGCTTGTGCATGAATTGTTTCAAGCACACAAGCGCATTTAGAATACACAATGGAAACGATCAGTTCGTTAGGGCGGTTCTAATACGAAAACTTAACAGCAGTAGCAGCAGCAATACCAGACAGCAGTAATGATGAAATAAAAGTATCTTATTTTGCTTTCATTGGATAATACCCGCAATTTCGAAGAAACTGGCTTTCAAAACAGGGATGACAAGAAACATGGCAGCATCAGATTTCATAATCATGATCTCTGTCCCGGGGTCAACCTGGCCAGAGAAATGCAGACACCTGCACCGTTGTTCACTTCAAGACATTAACTGAGCAACACTTCTAAAATTAACAGGCTTCATGTGTTTCATTGAGGCGGATAGAAACGGTGTGGTTTGAGGTGGGTGGGGCGGGGGCCGGGGGGCGGGGGGTTGTTTGTTTGTTTTGGGCTTTTTTGGTTGTTGTTTTTTTCATTAATTTTTATTTTATTTTGTTTATTTTGTTTTATTTTATTTTATTTTATTTCTTTATTCTCTCTCTCTCTTTCTCTCTCTCTCTCTCTGACTGCCTGTGTGTCTGTCTGTCTCTCCCTCTCTCTGAGTTTCTGTCTGTTCTTCTCTCTCTGTCTGTCTGTCTGCCTCTCTGTCTGTCTGCCTGCCTGCCTCTCTCTCTCTCTCTCTCCATTAGATCCCACACTACACGGACATGAGCTCCGCAATGATGGAACCTGTATCTGGTGGGGTTTCTTCTTCTTCGTTCGTGGGCTGCAACTCCCACGTTCACTTACGAGTGGGCTTTTACTTGTGTGACCGTTTTTACCCCGCATTGTAGGCAGCCATGCTCCGTTTTCGGGGGCGTGCATGCTGGGTATGTTCTTGTTTCCTTACCCCACCGAACGCTGACAGGATCTTTAACATGCGTATTTGATCTTCTCCTTGCGTGTGCAGACCTGTGTGTATATACGCAAGGAGATGTTGACCTGCGAACTCGGAAAAATCTCCACCCTTTATCCACCAGGCGCTGTTAGAGATTCGAGGCCGGTGTAGCATCCCAGACTGTCCCCCACCCCGGAAACGTCCCCGGGGGACAATTTGACCGCTGGAAATGTCTCCCGGGGACTTTCTCACCGTTCATAATGTCCCATGCGGACATTTTCAGCGGCCAAAATGTCCCCTTTTTTTGCGTTTTAGCCTCGTTTTGAAATATTCCCCTTACTCTGAAAATGTCGCACCCTTGTATCCCGTAACGTCCACTCAGCCGAAAATGCAGGGGACATTATGAACGGTGAAAAAGTCCCCGGGGGACGTTTCCAGGTTGGGGACAATCTGGTGATACTACACCGGGACCCTCAGATTGAAAGTACACCTATTTCAGCACTCGGCTACTGCGCTCGTCTGGCGTCTGGTGGGGTTTAAACCCGCGTCCTCCGAATGGGGGTTGGGGGTGGGGGTGGGGAGGGATCGGTGAGGCCTATCGCGCGGCACAAACAAACAAACCTTCGTCAGGTTTTTTCACTCAGGTCTTTCAAGTCTGGCCTTGATTAAAACCCACGCCTGTCCAACAAGATACCCCCCCCCCCCACCCCCCACCCCCCATTCCCCTGCCTTTTCTCTGTCTTCAGTTTCTCAAGCTTTGAGTTATGCATGCGTGTGAATGACTGACTGGTGTGAAAGCGCTTTGAGTTGTCTCAGCGCTATAGAAATACTTATTAACTATTTATCGTCACCTCGCCTGCAGGCAGGGACGGCGGGAGCGGTGGCAGCAGCAGCGGCGACCAAGTCTGCAGCGGGAGCCACTGTGGGAGCCGGCCTCCTGAAGGTCCTCCTCATCGGGGGTCTGGCCAGCGCTCTGGGGACGGCTGGGATCCTGGTGGGGATGCAGCTGACAGGGAACCTCACTCCGAAGAAGGTACAACCCCGTCCCTCTGTCTGTTGTTCTGTCGGTATGTTTGTTGGTCTGTTAGTCTGTCCGTCCGTCCGTCTGTCTGTCTGTTTGTTGGTCTGCTTTGTTGTTGTTGTTGTTTAAAGAGGAAGGTGGCAGAATGGTTAATTAAAGACGCTCATGACTGTGTCTTTTGGCAAGGGGGGCGGGGGGGGGGGGGGGGATTAAGGAAGTGGCAGTTTCCATGGACAGGACAGTATATGAGTGATTTGACACTTTATGGGGTGGTGGTGAAGGGTGGTTTTGGAGGTGGGGGAAGGGGGGGAGGGCAAGTGGGGGGTTTGTTGGTGACTTATCCTCTGACTTGTTCTTTTGCATCTGCATACACACTGACAGTGACCCTTTGTGCACCACATCGTGACACGACATTTTAACGAAATTTGGGAAAGATACACATCATTCACACAGTCATTGGCCAACACAACAAGTAGACCCCCAGGAAAGGGATCACTGACTCATGACAGTGGTGTGTATGTGTGTGAGTGCTGATGTGAAAGGTGTGTGTGTAAGGAGGAAGGTAGCAGAATGGTTAAAGACGCTTCTCTGCCAATACAGTGTCCACGAGAGGGTCTGGGTTCCAATCCTAGTCTTGCCCTGTCTTCTCAAGTTTGACTGGAAAATAGTAATGAGGATCTGGTCATTCGGAGGAGACAATAAACCGAGGTCCCGTGTGCAGCAAGCAAGTGGCACACTGAAAAAGAACCCATGACAAGAACGTGTTGTCCTCGGGCAAAAGCCTGACGAAGAAATCCACTCTGTACTCTAGGCCTGATTAACGCGTTGGGCTATGCTGCTGGTCAAACATCTGCCTTGCAGATGTTGTGCAGCTTATACGGATTTGTCCGAACGCAGTGGCGCCTCGATCTTTGAGAAACTGAGACTGAAATTGTTGTTGATTTTTTTCCCACCAGACTAAGGAACATTTCGTTTT
Organism: Babylonia areolata; assembly: GCF_041734735.1. Classification (NCBI taxonomy): domain Eukaryota; kingdom Metazoa; phylum Mollusca; class Gastropoda; order Neogastropoda; family Buccinidae; genus Babylonia; species Babylonia areolata. The sequence continues at coordinate 19,253,665 of NC_134898.1, forward strand.
GTACATTTCGATGATGATGACAAAATTAATGATTGGGGTGATGCAGATGCCTGCTGTGGGGGTACAGTTAGGGTTGGGACAACATGACAAGGCTGTGTGTCTTCTCACAGAATATGATTTTATCTTAGCGTCAACCAGGCTGAGAGATACAGACAACCGCAGTCTGCTTAGCAAAGTTTTTGAGCAACATTCCCCAAAACGCATCCGTGAAGTGAATGACTCTCGACCGTGTGTGTGCTCCCAGTCTTCCCATTTCAGCCCACAGCACACTCAGCTCTTGGTAGGAGCCGGCTTTGGGCCGAGAAAAATCACCTCTGATGGGAATCGAACCCGCGTCGCCCCAATTGTCAGTCGTCGACGGTAACCACTACGCCGCGGTTGTTTGATTGATTGATTGATTTGTTTGTTAAGTAGATGGTTGGCTCGTTGACTGGTTGGTCTGTTTATTTTGTGGCTTTTTTTTTTTTTTTTTTTTTGTCTTGTGCCATTTATTCGAGTCAACCCCCCCCCCCTCTCTCTCTCTCTCTCTCTCTCTCTCTCGCTTTCTTCTGCGTCTGCCCTTCTGCTAAATCTGTCTTTTCTTCAGTCACGTTCACCCTACGTAAATGCCCTTCCTGAGAGAGAGAGAAGGGGGGGGGGGGGGGGGGAGGAGGAGGAACTGCGACGTTCATTTGCATAACAGACGTGACTTTCTGCACCATGCGTGCAATCAATCAACTTCCGTCAACCAGTTGTGAACGTCCAGGAAAAGTTTGTTGTTTTTTCGTCGGGAAGATATTCTCCGCCGTTAATCTACGACGTTTTATAGGCACTCAGTGGTTTAAACATTAAAAATCAAAACAAAACTGGCACATACGTGAGAATAACATCAGCTGGCTTTGAAAGGTAAAACGTTTTAGCGATCTAAATTAAGTACTCGGAAAGAGAGAGAGAGAGAGAGAGAGAGAGAGAGAGAGAGAGAGCTGCTTATAAGATGAACGAGACAGACAGATAGACAATGACAGACAGGGACTGCTAGACAGATGTCGCGTCATTATTCATTTATCTATCAGTTATCTACCCATTCATACTACACGGCACCCCCGAAAACGGAGTGTGGCTGCCTAAATGGCGGGGTTAAAAACGGTCATACACGTACAGCCCACTCGTGTACATACAAGTGAACGTAGGAGTTGCAGCCCACGAACGAAGAAGAAGAAGAAGAAGAAGATACTACACTGCTAGTGAAAAAGGATGCAGTTAACAGTTCACCTTCACCTTCACCTCTCCCGTAGTCTGGGTTCAGACCGTTGGGGCACCGCTGCTGACCTGACCACCACCCCTCTCCACTCTTCACGGTTTTCTGATTTCCTCAGGGCGTCACCGAGCGTCAAGCCTGTCCACCCCCGGATGTTGTCTTCCCATCTCTTCTTCTGCCGTCCTCTCCTTCTGCCTCCTTGTACGGTGCCTTGCAGGAACGTTTTGGCAAGACCAGATGATCGGGAGATGTGTCCATACCACCTAAGTTTGCTTTTCTTCACTATGGACAGAAGGTCTTCGTAGGGTCCAATACTTTGCTTGATTCTGTTCTTCACTTCCGTGTTAGTGATGTGGTCTCTGTAGGAGATGCCAAGTAGTCTACGAAAGCATCTCATCTCGACAGCTTGGATTCTTCTCTCGATGTCGCAGTTAACAGCACTGTTATATAACACGCACGAACCGTTTATCCATTTCGCCCCCACCCCCTCTTCCCGCCCCCTCCAACCACTTCCCACGTCCCGCATCCCCCATTCCACTGTGTATATCGTGAGTGGGAGTCTGGTTGCTAGCCTTTCATATGTGACGACAAATCGAAGATCCACTACGTGAAGTATAATTTACCACGCTTGTAAAAGAAACCACGACAACAAAGGTTTGTTAACCATCCTGCGTCAAATGAATTTAAGTACATAAACATATAATTATATCCATGCAGACATAAAAAAAAGGGAGAAAGTATGTGGTACCTATACAGAATTATACTGAAGTATATAGGGTCTTCTCTCTGGAGCCCTGTACTTACCTGGGTGTCTACTTTCGATGTGTGTGTGTGTGTGTGTGTGTGTGTGTGTGTGTGTGTGTGTGTGTGTGTGTGTGTGTGTGTGCTTGCGTGCAAGAATTGCATGTCATCATCATTAAATTATCATTATATTATAATTGTAATTGTTGTCATAATTACCATTGTTATTATTATTATTATTATTGTTGTTGTTGTTGTTGTTGTTATATGCTTCCCTTGTAGGTTGTAGTAATGTGTTCCAGTTTGTTTTCACGCCTTGATAAACCCGCCTTCAGAACACCTTGTTTTCACACCTCTATAACCCCGCCTTTGTACAGTGCCGACTCGTGCATACTGATGCAATTTGGCCCACTTACCTTAACATAGGTGTGTGTGTGTGTGTGTGTGTGTGTGTGTGTGTGTGTGTGTGTGTGTGTGTGTGTGTGTGTGTGTGTGACTACATATAATTATTATAAATTGCATGTCATGCAGTTTTGGTTTGGATGTGGTGCTATATGAATTGATATTCGTAACGAACATAATCGTTGTTATGACTATGATCTTAACTCTCTCCATACGAACGGCGAAAGAGACGACGTAAACAGCGTTTCACCCCAGTTACCATCATCAAAATATTACAAGCGGAAGATTCTTATACTGAAGAGGTGAATGTTGACAAAGAATACCACAATTCTGACGACGGAAGCTAAAGGTTGGGTCATTGAGACACCCACTGGACATCCGAGGGGTCTGTGTAGAGGAGAAGAGAGGACTGGCCGTACTGAGTGAGTTAATCTGTCAAACCGCACCCCCATCTCCCCCTCTCCTGCAGCTACACGGTTCTGTACCTGAGGTGACAGATACGCCTGTTGTTCTATCCCTCCATCTACCCTGACATATTCTTCAGTTGGTCAGATCATCTGTCTCCGCCATCTGTCTTGTTGCCCTCTGCTTCCCTTGAAGGTTGCAGCGATGTATTCCAATGTTTTTCGTTGTTTTCCCACCTTATCATTATCCCCGCCTTCATTCTGTCCCTGAGATGTCAGATAATGTCCTCTCTTCTGTTCACCTACGCTGATGGAGCTTTTTTTTTTTTTTAGTCGGTCGTGTACTCTTCTTCTGCTGTCACAGATCTGTCATGATGTTACCGTCTGCTTCCCTGTTGGTTGTAGTTGTGAGTAATTTGTTCCAGTGTTTGTTGTTGCTGTTTTTCAACACCGCCTTCTTACACATTGTTTTCACACCTTGATAACTCCTGCCTTCGCACAATGTCCAGTCATAGCATACTGATGCAATTTGCTCCACTGACCTTAAAAAAGGTGTGTGTGTGTGTGTGTGTGTGTGTGTGTGTGTGTGTGTGTGTGTGTGTGTGTGTGTGTCTGTGTGTGTGTGTGTGTGTGTGTGTGTGTGTGTGTGTGTGTGTGAAAGGATTAAATATTCTTGATTCTTGTGTGTTTGTGTGTGTGTGTGTGTGTGTGTGTGTGTGTGTGTGTGTGTGTGTGTGAAAGGATTAAATATTCTTGATTCTTGTGTGTGTGTGTGTGTGTGTGTGTGTGTGTGTGTGATTCTTACGAAGGCAATTACAATGATTTACATTACTCGGCATTGGCGACCTGGTTTTGTATCTCAAGACGTGTGTCCTTCTGTCCATCTGATTCCCTACTGGCCTACATGTATGCTTTAGTCGGTCAAATCCTCTTCATCCGCCGCCTACTTCTACCACAAATCTGTCATAACCTCGCCCTCTGTTCCCCTTGCATGTTCCAGTGATTGTTTGTTGCTGTTTGTTTTTTTGTTTTTTGGGTTTTTTTTTTTTCGCTTGTCATAACCTCACCTTCTTACAATGCCGGGCCGTGCGTACTGATGCGACTTGACCCCCTAACCATAAAACAGGTGTGTGTGTGTGTGTGTGTGTGTGTGTGTGTGTGTGTGTGTGTGTGTGTGTGTGTGTGTGTGTAATAGTGGTAGTAGTTGTTGTGGCAGGTATAGTCGTGGGGCTTGTGTTACCGCAATATACAGGCAAAGGTAGAAAAAAAAACTGACTGTGACAATAATCGGGGAATCACACTGCTGCCATGAGCTGGAAAGGAAAACTATTCACCACAGTCCTGAATATTCGATAAACCAAATTTCTTAAAAATCATAAGATAAGTACTTTCAGAAAACCAAGTTGGGTTCTGACGAGTTCATTCAACAGTGAATCCATGCTTTTGTTCTGGAAACTCATAGACAATGCTTAATGATATAGAAAAAAAACAACAACAAAAAATAAAACAAAACAAAACAAAACAAAACAGCTGTTTTGTGCTTTCGATTCTGTGTGGAGGCAGGGACTGTGAAAAAAGCTCATCAGTCAAGGTATTGATAGAAGATTTTTCGAGTGACCGTTAACACATCGTCAGATTAAGTCTTGTGCTTTAATTAATGGTAATAAATCGGAATATTTCAGTAATCTCATATGTGTTCGACAAGGTGAAAATCTATCTCCATTACTTTTTTCGTTATTTTCTAAATCATCTCGAACAGTATTTCATGGACAATAATTGTTCGCCATCGTATAGTGATTTACATCTTTCTGAGTTAATCTACATTAATTTACATTTGCTTTTGTATGTTGATGGCACTTGGGGGGTGGGGGGGGGGGGGGGATAGACCTATATTTGCCCGTGTGCGTACGTGAGCCCGTGCGTGTGTGGGATCACTTGTGAAGGTGTAGCGCTTGTGTAGGTGTATGTGTGCGTTTGAGTGTGAATGTGTGTGTGTTTGAATATGTGTGTGTGTGTGTGTGTGTGTGTGTGTGTGTGTGTGTGGGCGCGCGCGCGTGTGTCTTTGTATGATGTGCATGCACAGAGTTATGCAAATGGCCACTCTGAAACAACCAGTTCGTTCGTTCGGACAGTATGTCATTAGATCCACGTGCACGTTTGTGAAAGCGTGAGAATGTTATGCGCAAAAGGAGAGTGTGATTTCAAATGGGTCTTTATGATGGATGAGAGGCAGGGTTGTGAAACATGTCATCTCGTTTGCTCTGAAGTCTAACATTGTTTTGAAGGCGCCTTTCTGAAGGATCATGATGTTAGCTTTATGACGTTTATGAGCGGGTGACAGTTGTGGAACAGTGTATTTACATGTTGTCCGCCCGCGAAAAAAAAAAAAAAAAAAAAAAAAAATCGAAACAACAGCTTGTTATGTGTCACGTCGTATGTCTGAAGTGTTTAGGTGACAGACCTTCCTATTTCTTTGTTTATTTGAATAGCTAATTTTATCTGTTTGTCATTTGAATAGGTAATGTCATGTTTTTTAAGTGCCCCCCTCCTCCTCCTTCTTTCTCTCTTTCTCTCTCTCTCTCTCTCTCTCTCTCTCTTCATAGTATATAAAAGAAATAAGGAGATAATAAAAACTGTTAGGAATGTCGGCATATTTTCTGCTTCGTATTAGGAAAGTGCTGTCGCGAAAAAGAAATGAATTTTTTGTTTTTAGTTTGTTTTTAATTCATTATCTATTCATTTATTATTCTTTTTTTTTTTTTCTCCTTTTCTTCTTTTAAGGAGGTGGAGGCCAGAAACGGGTTACCTGTTTTCATCTATGTTTAATGTCTGGATTATCATTATCAATTCATATAGTCATATAATAACAGGAAGAATAATAAAGAGGTCAAGAAGGATGAAAGGAAAAGAACACAGGAAAAAAAAAAATCCAACTTTTTTTCTACTTGTTTACTGTTCGTTAATTGTGCATCGGTTTTTTTTTCTTCTTTTTTTTTTTTTCGTTCTTGTTGTTGTACACTGTTCCTACCTGTTTGTTATTGTTTACTAGATATTATTGGTAGTGTGTGTGTGTGTGTGTGTGTGTGTGTGTGTTGTCCCTGTTTTCCTTACCGTTGGTTTTTGTTTAATAACTGCTTACTAATTGGTAGTATTTTTGTTGCTTGTCGCTGGTGGGTACTGGTGACTGGTGGGTTAATTGTGTTGGCTGCTTTGTTGTGGTGGTTTTGTTGTTGTTGTTGCTGCGTCGTCGTTGTCACTGTTGTTGTTGTTGTTAGTAGTGGTGGTGGTTGTTGTGGTGGTTTTTAGATTCTTTTTTTTTTTTTTTTTTTTTTTTTTTTTTTTTTTTAAATGACTTAGAAGAGAAAGAGCTTTGCAGACAGTATATGTGAGGACAAGGTGAAAGGAAAGGGTCTTCGAGTAAATGTGTCAGACAGACGGAATATGTATGTGTAGTGTGGCATTCTTCTTCTTCTGCGTTCACTCGTATGTGCACGAGTGGGCTCTTACGTGTATGACCGTTTTTACCCTGCCGTGTAGGCAGCCACACTCCGTTTTCGGGGGTGTGCATGCTGGGTATGTTCTTGTTTCCATAACCCACCGAACGCTGACATGGATTTCGGGATCTTTAACGTGCGTATTTGATCTTCTGCTTGCATATACACACGAAGGGGGTTCAGGCACTAGCAGGTCTGCACATATGTTGACCTGGGAGATTGTAAAAATCTCCACCCTTTACCCACCAGGCGCCCGTCACCGTGATTCGAACCCAGGACCCTCAGATTGAAAGTCCAACGCTTTAACCATTCGGCTATTGCGCCCGTCGAGTGTGGCATTGCATTCTCCGGCTATTATCGGCTTCTTCTGCTTCTTCGCCTCCTCCTCCTCCTCCTCCTACTCCTCACCATGATGATGATGATGATGATGATGATTGTTGTTGTTGTTGTTGGCGGTGTTACTACTTATATAGAGCGACTGTTTTCGGTCAGACCAAATCACTAAGCGCTTTACAAACACGGAATCATTTGCACAACAGGCTGCTCACCTGGATTTCTTTCCATGACTTTCAAATGAAATAAAAGACAAGCACCCAGACCACCGGTTCTGAAGGTCTAGCAAGATACAAAGTAGGAGTAGAAGTGTGAGGTAGAATAAAGATATTGATGTTATGTACGGGGGAGTGTGTGTGTGCGTGTGTGTGTGTGTGTGTGTGTGTGTGTGTGTGTGTGCGCGCGCGCGCGCATGTGCGTGTGTGGGAAGTGGGTGAGGGATAGAGGAGGTGTGGGGGGTGGGGTTGGGGGGCAGGGGGGGGGGGGGGGGGGGTATTTCGTACGGTCACAGGCACGTAAGCTCCACCCTTGACCTCTTAGTCAGCTTGGTAGGGGTTGACATGTGCAAAGGCAAAACCATCCATTCCGAGCGGGGGGGGGGGGGGGGGGGGGGGGGGGGGTCAGCCCACACAGCTTCTGCCAGTCTTGTACAGTGCAATGGCAGAGCTATCAGCGAATGTCTGTGTTTATAATCCATGATGCACAAACCGCACTGGTAGAGGGTCGACATGTTGAAAAAGCTCGTAACCATCCTCGTGGATCGAGGGCGCCAATCTGGTAACAGTAATGGCAGAGCTATGTCGGAATGTCTGTATTGGAAAATCGATGATACACAAACACTCCTTGGTATGGTTTAACATGTGCGAAAGCTCGTAGTCAATCTGGTATCAATAATGGCAGAGCTATTGCAGAATGTCTGTAGCAAACACAGAAGAAGAAGAAAGAGAAACACCCGTAGGTGCTGGGGAGGACCCAGAGAAGCACTGTCTCCACCCGCCCTTGGAACAATCCTGCACCACCCTTGGAGGCCTGCGCTGTGTTCACGATGAGTGCAGGCACGCACAGGACACTCCATTAAGAATTCAAGGGACATAACTGCTCTCGAACATAGGCAAAAGAGACCACAGGATGCAACTCGCGACAGCCTTAAAAGAAGTATCCCCATGTGTGTACCAGCCAGTATTTCATGACTGCAGAGCCCACCGGCAAAAGGCACCACCCTCCAGCTGCTGAGCACACCCCACAGACCAAACCACCCCTGCCCGCAGACAGATGAAGTACATATCTACGGTATCCAGGAAACAACACTGGTAACAGTCACATCCATGGACTTAGATAATGAACTGCAAGGGACTTTATATTGTATCATACATCAGGTACCCCATGCCGAGGTTTAAAACTGAAATCAGTTAACGCCAACAAAAACTCGCATCAACCGAGTGACGCGAGCTCTAATTTTAGCGACCGACGCCCAGACACGAACTGGTTTGCCCAGATAGCTGGCACGCACACACTCAAACCACGATTCTGAGCTGGCGCCCTCTCACTTGGTACAACTATTACTTAAATGCCAAGGTGCTGAATGGTGTATACATATGTCCTCTGTCAGTGCACAGCATTCCTTTGGGTGGCTTGCTGAGCCTCCCTCACCCCCAGCCATTTCTTACTTCTTCTTTATGAATGTATGCGTGTATTCTTCTATCTGACTCTGACCTTGTCCCCCCCCCCCACACACGCACGCACACACACACACACACACACACACACACACACACACACACACACACACACACAATGTTACCAAGAATATGTGGACATAAATGAAGAGAGATATATACATAGAAAGAGAGAATGAATAGATTACCAAGAATACATGGACACACACACACACACACACACACACACACACACACACACACACACACACAATAAATTCACTAAGAATACATGGACATAATCAATGAGTGAGAGAGAGAGAGAGAGGGAGGGAGAGACAGAAACAGAGACAGAGATAAATAAAATATGTTACCAAGAACAAATGGACATACATATATAGAGACAGAGCGAGAGAGATGGAGAGGGACGAGGGGGGAGAAACAACGAGAGGGTGGTCTTTCATTTGCTTTTATTTGTACAATGCTTGGAAAGAATGAGGTTGGAGGACAAGAAGAAGGGGGAGAGGGGGTGGGGGGAGGAGAGAGGAGAAAGAGCGGAAGACAGAGAGAGAGAGAGAGAGAGAGAGACAGAGAGAGAGAGGGTGGGGGGAGGAGAGAGGAGAAAGAGCGGAAGACAGAGACAGAGAGAGAGAGAGAGAGAGACAGAGAGAGAGACAGAGAGAGAGAGGGGGGGAGGAGAGAGGAGAAAGAGCGGAAGACAGAGAGAGACAGAGAGAGAGAGAGAGAGACACAGAGAGAGAGACAGAGAGAGAGGGGGGGGAGGAGAGAGGAGAAAGAGCGAAAGACAGAGAGAGACAGACAGAGAGAGAGGGGGGGAGGAGAGAGGAGAAAGAGCGAAAGACAGAGAGAGACACAGAGAGAGAGAGAGACAGAGAGAGAGAGAGACAGAGAGAGAGGGGGGGGGGGAGGAGAGAGGAGAAAGAGCGGAAGACAGAGAAAGACAGAGAGAGAGAGACAGAGACACAGAGAGAGAGAGAGAGAGACACAGAGAGAGAGAGACAGAGAGAGAGAGGGGGGGGAGGAGAGAGGAGAAAGAGCGGAAGACAGAGAGAGACAGAGAGAGAGGGGGGGGAGGAGAGAGGAGAAAGAGCGAAAGACAGAGAGACAGAGAGAGAGAGACAGAGAGAGAGGGGGGGGGAGGAGAGAGGAGAAAGAGCGAAAGACAGAGAGAGACAGAGAGAGAGAGAGAGACAGAGAGAGAGAGAGACAGAGAGAGAGGGGGGGGAGGAGAGAGGAGAAAGAGCGGAAGACAGAGAAAGACAGAGACAGAGAGACAGAGACAGAGAGAGAGAGACAGAGAGAGAGAGGGGGGGAGGAGAGAGGAGAAAGAGCGAAAGACAGAGAGAAACAGAGAGAGAGAGAGAGACAGAGAGAGAGAGACAGAGAGAGAGGGGGGGGGGAGGAGAGAGGAGAAAGAGCGAAAGACAGAGAGAAACAGAGAGAGAGAGACAGAGAGACAGAGACAGAGAGAGGGGGGGGGAGGGACGAGGGGTGAGAAACAAGGAGAGGGTGGTCTTTCATTTGCTTTTATTTGTACAATGCTTTGAAAGAATGAGGTTGGAGGACAAGAAGAAGGGGGAGAGGGGGTGGGGGGGGGAGAAGAGAGGAGAAAGAGCGGAAGACAGAGACAGAGAGAGAGAGAGAGAATGAACGAATGAACGAACAAATGGTTTATTCACATATAAGCCTTAGCCCCTCATGAAGGGGTATTTAAGCAGCAACAAAAGACACAAACAAAATTTGCTGAGAAATAAACAATGGAAATACGACTATGAAATGAGTATTTCTCTAAACCTGTAAGGCTTGTACAAAAACAAGGAAAGATTACGTATAGCATCAGGTTTTGTGCATGACATCAATAAACTCAATCTGAACAAACTAGGTCTAGGATGTCTGTAATATTTAGGGTGGATGAATTTAACTCTAATCTCATTAAGTTTTGGACAACAGAGAACAAAGTGTACATCATCTTCTTTTGCCGTTCTGCACAATGGACATAACAAATCACAGTCATTACGAAAATTATATCTGGAACGGTGCACTTTCAAGTCAGAAATACCAAACCGAAATCTTGTTGTTACATATTTCAACTGTCTATCTATGTTCATTTTCAAATAATATTTAAGATCATGATTACAACAGAATGTTCTATACAAACAAAATCGTTCACTTGTATTAATGTGATCATTCCAGTTCTGCCACCTGCAATCAATCAAACGTTGACGAAATAAACTTATAAAGCCATTCATATTGCCAACACCTTGATTTTCCCAGACATCACCAAAACCATTCTCATGCAAACAAATGCGGACATTTGAAACCCAGTTTTTCTTTCTATTCATATCCAAGTGAAACAACATTCTATACGCTTTATAATGTAATCTAAAAGCATCCATTTGAATTAACTTGAGCCAGTAACGAATACAGCTAACTGCAGAATTTACATATAATTATGGGATATCTGTCTGTCTCACCACACACTAGATCATTCGGTGTTCGCATATACGAATACATCATATAATTACCTTATTGAGACTGACCAACCAAATGTTACCCTTCCTTTTTATCTATGCTTTTTTCCTCAAACAGCAGATACACACACACACACACACACAGAATGGAAGAAGGGTAGAGCCAAAGGCAGATTAGAAAACAAAGAAAGCGAGGATAAAGAAACAACAACAACAAGCAACCGTAAGTGAGACAGAGGGAAAGCGATTGATGAGAAGGAAAGAAAGAAAGAAAGAAAGAAAGAAAGGCAAATGTCAAGGGAACTGTAATGACAGATCGGATTTGGAGTTCATGCGCGTGTCCTTTTGCCCTTTTTGTGCTACCAACCTGACCTTCACCCTTTTTTTCCCTTGAACTTTAGTGACCTGGAATGGCGCGAACATGCACGCATGGGGAGAGATTAGACCGTGTGTGTGTGTGTGTGGTGTGTGTGTGTGTGTGTGTGTGTGTGTGTGTGTGTGTGTGTGTGTGTGTGTGTGTGTGTGTGATTTATATCAGTCTCACAATGGATTGTTTTTGTATGTGCGTGCACACACACACACACACACACACACACACACACATATTTCTAGTAAGGATTTGTTTGTTTTACTTTTGCCGTCATTATATATATATATATATATATATATATATATATATATATATATATATATATATATACGAGGGTCATTCAATAAATAAGGTGAATTTTTCGGTATAAGGACTCAAACAAACGAAATTTGCACAGTGGATTTCTCTCTCTGGCACACACACACACACACACACACACACACACACACACACACACACACACACACACACACACACACACACACACACACACACACACACAGAGAGAGAGAGAGAGAGAGAGAGAGAGAGATATTGTGTGTTTGATGACGATGATGATGATCATCATCATTCCTCTTCTTCTTTTCATCATGATCATTATTGTTATCATAGTCTTTGTGTGATTCATTACTAACAATTATCATTATCATTAATATCATTTTGCATCCAGTCCACCAGAGAGAGAGAGAGAGAAACATACACACACACACACACACACACACACACACACACACACACACACACACACACACACACACACACACGAGCGTCAAATAGCCGGTGTGTTAACCGTCACATTCGGTACAAGTGAAAGTGATCATTCACTTTCAACAGCGTACGTACATGATGTTACCTTTGACATTTGAACCATGACCTCTTACCGTCCTGACACGAAGATGCATGGGGGACGGGGAAAAAGAGGGACTGAAAAAAAGAAAGGTTGGAAACGAAAGAAACCCGGGAGAATGAAAGAAAGAAAGAAAGAAAGGATCGAATGAAGGAGAGAAAGAAGAAGAAGAAGAAGAAAGAATGGAAGGAAGAAAGGAACGAATGAAGGAGAAAAAGAAGAAGAAAGAATAGAAGAAAGAACGAACGAACGAAAGAAAAAAACAATAACACACATAAGAAAAGAATAGAATAGGATCGGTCTTTATTATCAAGTGAACCGTTGTCAAAAGGAATGACAAGCAACACTGGAGTGGAGTAGGGATAGTTTATAGATATAAATCGAAAATCATACACAAGAAAAACAAAACAAAACAAAACAAAAAACCACAACATATCATTCTACCTTAGGCAACCCCCTTATCCCCTCTACCCTCCAGAAGAAAAAAAAAGAAAAATAAAATAAGATAATATGAAATAAAAACAAAAGAGAGTAAGATAAACTATAGATATAAAACAAAATGAAATGATGTCACATAACTTGAAGAACAGGTATGTCACGCACTTCTTCGTTACGGGCAGCCAACCACAAAGTTGTTAAAGAATCTGGGGGCTGTGGGGGGCGGTGGGAGGTGGGGGAGTGGTAGTAGTCACTGACTGGTCTGGTGCAAATAATACTAATAAAAACAACAATAAAGATATTTGTGATAATGATAATAATAATAATAATGACAATCAATATCATCATCATGAGGATGGCAGGGTGGGGGTGGGATGTTGGGTAGGGAGGCGGGTGAAGGCGGTAGCAGGTGCAATGCTGTCCCCTTTCCCTGCTCCCACCCCGCCCCTCCACGCACACCTCCACACCCCCAGCCTCCTCTCTCCCGAGTCCTGCAAAGAGGATTAGGGAACGCCCAGGACTGTCTGTAACAGAAGCAGACACAACACACCACTGTGCGAAAAGCCGGCTGCACCTAAATCCCGGGTCGTCTGATGGATGGGTTGACTGAAGGATTGGAAGGGTGTGGAGGATGAGGGGGGCGAGGGGAGTGAGAGGGGTAGGGGGCGGTTTAGGGGACTAGGGGGGTAGGGTGGCTGACGGGTTGGAAGAGGGGTATGGGGGGTGTGGAGGATGGGAGTGAGGAGGGGGGCAGTTTAGGGGACTAGGGGGGTAGGGTGGCTGACGGGTTGGAAGAGGGGTATGGGGGGTGTGGAGGATGGGAGTGAGGGGGCGGTTTAGGGGACTAGGGGGGTAGGGTGGCTGACGGGTTGGAAGAGGGGTATGGGGGGTGTGGAGGATGGGAGGGGGGGGGCAGTTTAGGGGACTAGGGGGGTAGGGTGGCTGACGGGTTGGAAGAGGGGTATGGGGGTGTGGAGGATGGGAGTGAGGGGGGGGGCAGTTTAGGGGACTAGGGGGGTAGGGTGGCTGACGGGTTGGAAGAGGGGTATGAGGGGTTGGAAAGTGCCCACCTTGCCCACCCATTCCATGACCCCTTCTTTCTTTCCACAGCTGTTCGGTCAACTCGCACAGAGAACGTCGTCGCAATTACTGTCATTGCAATGCCATGCCCAGTGGTTTGGAAAGGGCAAAGACATTACATGGGAGATATGCATGCAAGTCCGTGGAGCACATGTATTCTCCTTTTTTCTGTTTCTTTCTTCTTCTTTTTTTCTTTTTTAAGTGCTCAACACGAGGTTTTCTTCATTGGCCAAAAAAACACACCTGCAGCATTGGATCTTATTTCGACCTAAGTGAACGTATTCATAATGCATCATGTGTTTAGTTATTCAAGCCCTCTGCCATCCCAACTTCTGATTTTCATTTCCCACTGGAAAATAAACTGTAAAGGTAAAGCAGATTTAGTTGGGTTTTTTTTTTTTCGTAGATGCTTATACACATTTTCCCAATTGATAATTATAATGAATTTTATCTGTTGATTCACGCCCTTCAGCTGTGGAGAAGTTAGGGTACCAAACAGTATATCTATGGCTGATAATTTCAATCTGGTATCTATTTTTCGATAGAGTATATGTACAATGTATTCCCCAAAAATCAAGTACAGTTGTAGAAGAAAATGCTCAATCTAGTCAACTGAGCCCAAACGTTCTTGTCAACACGGGAAAAAAATAGGGGGAAAAACAAACAAACAAACAAAACAACCACCAAACACACACACACACACACACACACACACACACACACACACACACACACACACACACACACACACACACACACACACACAAATCGTCGCAATTAAATCCTTTCCAACGCAAAGCCCAGTGGCTCGGAAAGCACAACATTTGTTTTCACGGGAATGACAGAGAGGAGGGCTGAGAGAAGGGAGGGATGAGAGAGGGGAGGGATGTGAGAGGGGAGGGATGTGAGAGGGGAGGGATGAGAGAGAGGAGGGATGTGAGAGGGGAGGGATGAGAGAGGGGAGGGATGAGAGAGAGGAGGGATGTGAGAGGGGAGGGATGTGAGAGAGGAGGGATGAGAGAGATGAGGGATGAGAGAGAGGAGGGATGAGAGAGGGGAGGGATGAGAGAGGGGAGGGATGAGAGAGAGGAGGGATGAGAAAGATGAGGGATGAGAAAGAGGAGGGATGAGAGAGGGGAGGGATGAGAAAGAGGAGGGATGAGAGAGGGGAGGGATGAGAAAGAGGAGGGATGAGAGAGGGGAGGGATGAGAGAGGGGAGGGATGTGAGAGGGGAGGGATGTGAGAGATGAGGGATGTGAGAGATGAGGGATGTGAGAGATGAGGGATGAGAGAGGGGAGGGATGAGAGAGGGGAGGGATGAGAGAGGGGAGGGATGTGAGAGATGAGGGATGTGAGAGATGAGGGATGAGAGAGGGGAGGGATGAGAGAGGGGAGGGATGTGAGAGAGGAGGGATGAGAGAGATGAGGGATGAGAGAGAGGAGGGATGTGAGAGATGAGGGATGAGAGAGGGGAGGGATGAGAGAGGGGAGGGATGAGAAAGAGGAGGGATGAGAGAGAGGAGGGATGAGAGAGAGGAGGGATGAGAGAGGGGAGGGATGAGAAAGAGGAGGGATGAGAGAGGGGAGGGATGAGAGAGGGGAGGGATGAGAGAGGGGAGGGATGAGAGAGGGGAGGGATGTGAGAGGGGAGGGATGTGAGAGGGGAGGGATGAGAGAGGGGAGGGATGAGAGAGATGAGGGATGAGAAAGAGGAGGGATGAGAGAGGGGAGGGATGAGAAAGAGGAGGGATGAGACAGAGGAGGGATGTGAGAGGGGAGGGATGAGAGAGGGGAGGGATGAGAGAGAGGAGGGATGAGAGAGAGGAGGGATGAGAGAGGGGAGGGATGAGAAAGAGGAGGGATGAGAGAGGGGAGGGATGAGAAAGAGGAGGGATGAGAGAGGGGAGGGATGTGAGAGGGGAGGGATGAGAGAGGGGAGGGGAGGGATGTGGGAGGGGAGGGATGAGAGAGGGGAGGGGAGGGATGTGGGAGGGGAGGGATGAGAGAGGGGAGGGGAGGGATGTGGGAGGCGAGGGATGAGAGAGGGGAGGGGAGGGATGAGAGAGGGGAGGGATGAGAGAGGGGAGGGATGAGAGAGGGGAGGGATGAGAGAGGAGAGGGGAGGGATGAGAGAGGGGAGGGATGAGAGAGGGGAGGGATCGCCCAAACTGTTGTGCCCGTGTCACAGTGCGGACGAAGGTCTAATGTTTTTCACCTGCTGTGAATAGTGTACCTGTCAGTCCCGATTACCGCCATGCTGTTTTTCTTGTCTGGCCAACTTGTCACTGACATGCGTCGTTGAAACCGAGCGAGCGAGTGAGAGAGAGACAGAGACAGAGACAGATATAGGGACTCAGAGACACAGACACACTCAAAGTCCGAGTCACACACACACACACACACACACACACACACACACACACACACACACACACACAGAGAGAGAGAGAGAGAGAGAGAGAGGACCAGACGAGACTAGACAAAACGAAGTTTTATTTCACGAGGATAGTTGAGTCAGAATAGTTGTTGTTTTCTTCTTCTTCTTCTTCTTTCTTCTTTTCTTGTTTATATCATTCAGTCAGCAAAAAAGAGAGAGACAAATACACAGAGAGAGACAGACAGACATACGGAGACAGAGAGAGAGAGGGGGGGGGGAACGGAAGAGGGAGGGAGAAAGACAGGTAAGGAAAAGAGAAAGAGGGGGAGTGGAAACACAGAGAGAGAGAAGGGAGGGTGGGGAGAGAGAGAGAAGGGAGGGGTGGAGAGAGAGAGAAGGGAGGGGTGGGGTGAGAGAGAGAGAGAGAGAGGAGGGGTGGGGAGAGAGAAGGAGGGGTGAGAGAGAGAGAGAGACAGAAGGGAGGGGTGGGGAGAGAGAGAGAAGAAAGGGGTGGGGAGAGAGAGAAGGGAGGGGTGGGGTGAGAGAGAGAGAGAGAGACAGAAGGGAGGGGTGGGGAGAGAGAGAGAGAAGAAAGGGGTGGGGAGAGAGAGAAGGGAGGGTGGGGAGAGAGAGAAGGAAGGGGTGGGGAGAGAGAGAAGGGAGGGGTGGGGGAGAGAGAGAGAGAGACAGAAGGGAGGGGTGGGGAGAGAGAGAGAGAGAGAGAAGAAAGGGGTGGGGAGAGAGAGAAGGGAGGGTGGGAGAGAGAGAAGGAAGGGGTGGGGAGAGAGAGAAGGGAGGGGTGGGGGAGAGAGAGAGAGAAGGGAGGGATGGGGAGAGAGAGAAGGGAGGGGTGGGGGAGAGAGAGAGAGAAGGGAGGGATGGGGAGAGAGAGAGAAGGGAGAGGTGGGGGAGAGAGAGAGAGAAGGGAGGGATGGGGCGAGAGAGAAGGGAGGGGTGGGGGAGAGAGAGAGAGAAGGGAGGGATGGGGTGAGAGAAGGGAGGGGTGGGGGAGAGAGAGAGAGAGAGAGAAGGGAGGGGTGGGGGAGAGAGAGAAGGGAGGGGTGGGGGAGAGAGAGAAAGGGAGGGGTGGGGAGAGAGAGAGAAGGGAGGGGTGGGGAGAGAGAGAGAGAGAGAGAGAAGGGAGGGGTGGGGAGAGAGAGAGAGAGAGAAGGGAGGGGTGGGGGAGAGAGAGAGAGAGAGAAGGGAGGGGTGGGGGAGAGAGAGAGAGAGAGAAGGGAGGGGTGGAGAGAGAGAGAAGGGAGGGGTGGGGAGAGAGAGAGAGAAGGGAGGGGTGGGGAGTGAGAGAGAGAGAGAAGGGAGGGGTGGTGAGAGAGAGAAGGGAGGGGTGGGGAGGGAGAGAGAAGGGAGGGGTGGGGAGAGAGAGAAAAAAGGGGTGGTGAGAGAGAAGGGAGGGGTGGAGAGAGAGAGAGAAGGGAGGGGTGGAGAGAGAGAGAGAGAAGGGAGGGGTGGGGAGAGAGAGAAGGGAGGGGTGGAGACAGAGAGAGGGGTGGGAGAGAGAGAGAGAAGGGAGGGGTGGGGAGAGAGAGAGAAGGGAGGGGTGGAGAGAGAGAGAAGGGAGGGGTGGTGAGAGAGAAGGGAGGGGTGGTGAGAGAGAGAGAAGGGAGGGGTGGTGAGAGAGAGAGAAGGGAGGGGTGGAGACAGAGAGAGGGGTGGTGAGAGAGAGAGAAGGGAGGGGTGGAGAGAGAGAGAAGGGAGGGGTGGGGAGAGAGAGAGAGAGAGAAGGGAGGGGTGGTGAGAGAGAGAGAAGGGAGGGGTGGGGAGAGAGAGAAGGGAGGGGTGGGGAGAGAGAGAGAAGGGAGGGGTGGTGAGAGAGAAGGGAGGGGTGGATAGAGAGAGAGAAGGGAGGGGTGGAGAGAGAGAGAGAAGGGACGGGTGGGGAGAGAGAGAAGGGAGGGGTGGGGAGAGAGAGAGAGAATGGAGGGGTGGGGAGAGAGAGAAGGGAGGGGTAGAGAGAGAGAGAAGGGAGGGGTGGGGAGAGAGAGAGAGAAGGGAGGGGTGGGGGAGAGAGAGAAGGGAGGGGTGGGGAGAGAGAGAGAGAGAGAGAAGGGAGGGGTGGAGAGAGAGAGAAGGGAGGGGTGGAGAGAGAGAGAAGGGAGGGGTGGGAGAGAGAGAAGGGAGAGGTGGGGAGAGAGAGAAGGGAGGGGTGGAGAGAGAGAGAAGGGAGGGGTGGAGAGAGAGAGAAGGGAGGGGTGGAGAGAGAGAGAAGGGAGGGGTGGGGAGAGAGAGAAGGGAGAGGTGGGGAGAGAGAGAAGGGAGGGGTGGGGAGAGAGAGAAGGGAGAGGTGGGGAGAGAGAGAAGGGAGAGGTGGGGAGAGAGAGAAGGGAGGGGTGGGGAGAGAGAGAAGGGAGGGGTGGAGAGAGAGAGAAGGGAGAGGTGGGGAGAGAGAGAAGGGAGAGGTGGGGAGAGAGAGAAGGGAGGGGTGGGGAGAGAGAGAAGGGAGGGGTGGAGAGAGAGAGAAGGGAGGGGTGGAGAGAGAGAGAAGGGAGGGGTGGGAGAGAGAGAAGGGAGAGGTGGAGAGAGAGAGAAGGAAGGGGTGGGGAGAGAGAGAAGGGAGGGGTGGAGAGAGAGAGAAGGGAGGGGTGGGGAGAGAGAGAAGGGAGGGGTGGAGAGAGAGAGAAGGGAGGGGTGGGGAGAGAGAGAGAAGGGAGAGGTGGAGAGAGAGAGAGAGAAGGGAGGGGTGGGGAGAGAGAGAGAAGGGAGGGGTGGAGAGAGAGAGAGAGAAGGGAGGGGTGGGGAGAGAGAGAGAAGGGAGGGGTGGGGACAGAGAGAGAAGGGAGGGGTGGAGAGACACTGATAGACCAACAGAGAGCAGTTATGAGTGTGTGCCACCGAGCTGAACAGGACAGCTCGGTAGTGTATGCACGCGCGCGCATGTTTTATGCACACACACACACACACACACACACAGATAGAGAGACAGAGACAGAAGGAAACCATCGCACAAGGATCGAGTGACGCTGCGAGGGTGGGTTCTTAATAATTATTAACGAATTAATCAACTGGGACTTAGTTGTTGACACCAACCATTATAATTATGTCACACGCCCCGGATTCTTCGCGTCACGGCTTTGGCGAGAAAGGACAACCTATTTTGTGCTGTACCGTGAGATCCCGAACAACGCAATGAGTCCAGACAAGTTCAACGTGACACCACGATGATCAAGCCACTGCAACATTCCGCCAATTTCTTTTGTTTTTATTTATTTATTTATTTATTTATTTATTTTTTTTATCAACAAAGTGAATCGTTCGAATGATACGGATTATATTTGTTGCATTTCAGCTGTAATTTGCTGCTGTGAAAAAGTAGATGAAAACAAGAATTGCTGTCTGTTCAGTGCCATACACCCTTCTCTGCCTGTTCCAAAATGTCTCTCATTCTCTCTCTCTCTCTCTCTCTCTCTCTCTCTCTCTCTCTCTCTCTCTCTGTGTGTGTGTGTGTGTGTGTGTGTGTGTGTGTGTGTGTGTGTGTGTGTGTGTGTGTGTGTGTGTGTGTTGCAGTATCGCTTTTTTTTCTTCTTTTTTTCTTCTGTATAATTTCTATGACATTAACATAATTATGTTTTATTTTGTATCTATTTAAACTCTAAAATCACCATCATGTGTGGACAGAAAATAATTGAATTAACTGACCAGCCAACTAACCTACAGGTCTCACAACACCCAACCTTCTCCATGCCGGCATTGTACACACACACACACGCACACACACACACGCACACACACACACACGCACACACACACACACACACACACACACACACACACACACACACACACACACACACACACACACGCACGCACACACACACACACACACACACACACACACACACACTCGGAGCAAAAGAAACAACAACAAAAACTACATAGTCCAACCCCCACCCCCGTATACTCCCCCTCTTCCTCCGCATCATTAACATCATCATTGCCATCATCATCAACATCATCGACGTCGTCGTTTATTCCTATCATTCTCTTTCTTATCCTCCGATGTTTAGGAGGAAGGGCCGAAGTTTGTTGACGACGGCAGCATCAGCAGCAGCGCTCTTCACGCCTCCGACAACTCCATCGACAGCGGCGCCAACCTCCTCAGCCAGCTCCGTCACCACGACATGTCCAAGATCATCAACGACGCTGTCGCCTTGTCGGCCCTCGTGAGTTCAGGGATAGAAGATAGACGGGCAGACGGACAGATAGACTCTTGTGAGTTCATGGGTAGAAGATAGAAGGATTTGACATGGTTGCCCTAAAGTTCAGCCGAAGATAGACGGGCAGACGGACAGATAGACTCTTGTGAGTTCATGGGTAGAAGATAGAAGGATTTGACATGGTTGCCCTGAAGTTCAGCCTAAGATAGACAGGCAGACGGACAGGCAGCCGAAGATAGATAGAAGGATAGATGGATGGATAGATGGATAGATGGCTTGTGAGTTTACAGATAGAAGATAAAAGGATTTGACATTATTGCCGAAGACACGTCAAGATGGATAGACAGCAATTTTTCTCCTTTCGAAATATATTTTTTTAACAGAATTTTGCCAAGGACAACCCTTTTGTTGCCATGGATTGTATTACGTGCGCTAAGTGCATGTTGCATACGGGACCTCAGTTTATCGTCTCATCCGAATGACTAGCGTCCAGACCATCACTCAAGGTCTAGTGGAGGGGAAGAAAATACTGGCGACTGTGGAATTCGAACCAATGCGCTCAGATTCTCTTGCTTCCTTGGCGGACTAGTTACCTCTAGGCCAACACTCCACAGATAGATAGATAGACAGATAGACAGACTTGACATCGTTGCTTATAATCCAGCCGACCACACATGGCCGTCCATATTATCAGGACCGCCCAATAAAAAAACACACAAAAAAATCCACTCCGTTTGAGATAGACCGAAAGCAGATAGAGTAATAGAAAAAAAGATCTAAATAAATAGATCGATACATGAATAGATGAATATTGAATCGATATATAGATATAGAAGAATGGACAGATATGGACAAATATGTATACAGATGAAGCTAAAGACTCTTAAGATTATATGAATACATAGATAGACAGACAGGTAGGCATACAGACTGACAGACAACCACATAGCCTAGATAGATTGATGAACAGATATATGAGCAGATTGATAGAGTAAAAAAAAAGAAGAATAGATATAGATAAATAGATCGATATATGAATGGATGAATATTGCATAGATAGATAGATAGATAGATAGATAGATAGATAGAAAACACTCCAACATAATCCAGCCCCGAAAAAAGGGGCGTGGGGAAATTGATATGAGAGAGAGAGAGAGACTGGGACACACACACACACACACACACACACACACACACACACACACATCCCCTGCCACCACCCAACAACCCCTTGTTAACTTGATCAAGCTTCAGTCACATAATTATCGCCCCCCCACCCCCCTCCCACCCCGTCCTCCGCTCCAAACCCTCTCTTCTTTTCTTCACAGTCCGACCCAGACGCTGCAGAGGACCTGGCAGACAGTCTCAAAGACGTTGTGGACGGCGATCTCCTGGACAAGGTGATAGAAGAGGCAACCGGAGATGATCCGGACAGCCTGGAAGAGCTTCTGGAGGACCTGCCGGACTCGGACATCGGTGGAGAGGCTGACTTGGGCGACGGTCCCGACCTGGGAGATGAGTCCGAGGAGGTCTTGGAAGACGCCGGGGACTCTTTGGAAGACGCTGGAGATAGTTTGGAGGACGTTGTCGGAGACGCTCTGGGAGACGGGGACCTGGGAGATGCTGGAGACATGGGAGATGGTGTCGGGGATGGGGGAGACCTCGGGGACGGGTTAGGAGACGGACTTGGTGACCTGGGAGATAGCATGGAAGACGTGGGAGATAGCATGGGAGAAATGGGAGATGCCATGGGAGACGTGAGAGATGGCATGGGAGATGGCTTTGGAGACATGGGAGATGGCCTAGGAGAAGTCGGAGATGGCCTGGGAGAAATGGGAGATGGCATGGGAGAAGTTGGAGATGGTATGGGAGAAGTTGGAGACGGCTTGGGAGACGTTGGAGATGGCATGGGAGAAATGGGAGATGGCATGGGAGACGTTGGAGATGGTATGGGAGAAGTTGGAGACGGCTTGGGAGACGTTGGAGATGGCGTAGGAGAAATGGGAGATGGTATGGGAGAAATGGGAGATGGCATGGGAGATGTTGGAGATGGTATGGGAGACGTAGGAGATGGCATGGGAGATGTGGGAGATGGCATGGGAGATGTGGGAGATGGCATGGGAGACGGCCTTGGAGACGTTGGAGATGGCATGGCTGACGTGGGAGATGGCATGGGTGACGTGGGAGATGGTATGGGAGACGTTGGAGATGGTGTGGGAGAAATGGGAGATGGCATGGCGGATGTCGGAGATGGCATGGGAGATGTGGGAGACGGTTTGGGAGATGGCATGGGAGACGTGGGCGAAGGGCTCGGAGAGATCGGGGAAGGTTTGGGCGACGCAGCAGGGGAAGGCCTGGGAGACAGCTTCCCGGAGGCCGGGGAGGCGCTGGCAGACAACAGCCTGATGGAGGGGGCCGGGGAGATAGGGGATGGGATGGGGGACATCGGGGACGGCTCGGTGGAAATGGCAGACGCCTTCGGAGACCTCATGGGCGACTTTGGCGATGGCTTCTCGGAGGACCTGGGACCAGCTGTGGTGATGTCTTCCCTTTTCAACAACAACAACAACAACTTCCGGCAACAGAACCAGCAACAAAATCGACCGCAGGCTGTGCGACAGCCGCAGCAGAACTGGAACCCGTACGGTATGATGCTTATGGGGGATGACTTTGGCGGCTTTGATTTTGGGTTTAAAAGGAGATAGATATCTAGATGGATGGAGACCAGCCGGGGTGTTCTTGACATCCTGATGAGAGAACACGGGGACCCAAGCAAGAACAGTTCAATGCCAAACACTGACAGAGAAGAGAAGACGATGCGGACTTAATGTTGTTCGGGAAGGATCTTTTGATTCCTGAATCCACTGTGTGTATCTTTGTATTGTGCTGTACTGTTCTGTATTCTGTTCTGTTCCACTGTATATTTCTTTCTCATTGTCACGGACCTTTTCATTGTGGAATTAGATTGGTTAACTCCGGAGGAGTGTTTGTGTGTCTTGCCACAATGCAGCACCACTTTTTTTCTTTTTTTCCCCCCAGTCTCACTTACCCCCTTCTTGAGGAAAGAATATTGCCAGGTACCGTTCGTTTGTTATCGTGGGCTCTTTTTTTATTATTATTATTATTTTAAATTTAATATTTCTAAGCGAAATCTCGGTTTGTTATTAGAACGATCAACCAGCACCAGACTGATATTATATCGGTGGCACATGAAGGGGTGGGGTAAGAAAAAGCATTTCCTTTTTTTATCTTCATTTTTTTTTTTTTTTAGGAAGACCATTAACCACTAAACTACGACTTCACCAATAATGGTGTTTGTGTATTCATTGTCTTTTTATTTCCCTTCTTCAATATCTCTGGCTCCAACACACGGTGTTAGCAGCAGTATTGGGATTTACACTCTGGAAATCTTGTCAGTAGAAGGGGGGGGGGGGGGGGGTGTTGTTGGCACACTGTTACAGACTTGTATATCCCTCGAAGAGAAAACTGCCATTCCGTTTAATTTTTTTTTTCTTACACACACACACACACATATACTTATCCTTCCTTCCTTCATGACACCCGCCCCCCCCCCCCCCCTTCCGCCTCCACATTTTTCCCCTACCCAAGGCCCGACCAGTACCTAAAGTCTACACGGAGGTCAGCCATCTGCTTACCATTTGTTTTAATTTTTAAGCAAACGTGATGTGGTGAATGTGGATCAGTCTGCACGGTTTGATGCCTCCTTGAAACACTTATGCTTTTTCAGTGTTTTATTGATGTGCTGAGCAAACATACACACATATTGGAGTGCTTTGTTTACAAATCCATTTCTTGAATGTATTGTGTCCTGTAGTGTTACCCTTAACCTCCCCCTCCCCCCCAAAAAAGCCATTGGCAACAGTATCGTTGATATACCATACTGTTTATAGCAGAACTGAAGTTGATTCTGGTTCTGCTAATCAGACTCTGTAGCCGCTCCTGTGTGCAGTGGCGTATTCTGTGTGTACATTTAATGACACTTGTCTTCGTGAATTTAAACTTTTTCTCCTCTCTGTAATTAGAGACCGTTCTTATCTACTGGGTTCTGTTGAACTTTTTATGTAATTTTGTTTTAAAAAATATCTGTGCATGCATAATTTCAAATTTTCATCAAACTTGCTTTCATTTTCATCGCTTGAAAATGAAACTGATCAAATCATCTTAAAAATTTCTTTGCTTTGCATTACATCTCTTCTGTAAAAAGAGCTTAATGTGATGTAAACGCTATCTTGTGGATGTGTGTGTACGTGTGGTTGTGATTGGGTGTATTTTGATAAGCCTTGATAATGTCATGACCTGTCATGTAAATAGTCCGACCAATGATCAATAAACATTTGTAGCAAATTAACATGAATTGTGGGGGAAAAAAAAGGAAGCACAACATGCTCAGTCGATCCTTGTTTTACTGTTGCAAAATACAACCAAACACTGCTGCTTGACAGCTGCATACTGATGCATGTGACTCACATGTTAGTGTGTGTATGTGTTTGTGTGAGCATCATCGTCTTCAGTTTAACGTCCTTCCACTTAAAGTGATATTAGACTTTGTTCAATCTAACAGACCACATCACATCACACAGAGTGCGTCCACAAAATCACTGTTCCCCAAATCATGACAGAAATGAACTGCAAGTAATGGTAGGTGGTGATTCCCTGGCTGTTTTGTATGCCCTGCATATGCAGTATGGAGTACTAAGGTGACGATGGGCTCTTTGAATATTGATCAACCTTGGCTCAAATTCTCTCTCCGCTTCCTCTAAATCTCACTCTTTATATGCAAGTATGTGTGTGTGTGTGTGTGTGTGTGTGTGCGCGTGTGCATGTGAATTATGATTTACACCAGGGACATTTTGTTGTCAGGACAACAGCAGCATGTTAGTCTGTCGTGCTGTCACCTTTCTTTCTTTCAACTGTGAACACTTACTCACATTTAAGGATATGTTGACAGTGTGCCAACACCAGTATGCTGGTGCGTAGTGCTGTCATTCAATCCGTTCAACTGGGAGCTCATATGATTACATAAAACTCTGAACAGTTTTTGAATTTGTATGGTGTCATGCATATATACCTCTGTTTTCCAGTTCACTCTTACCACCACACTAAAACAAACATTCAGTATTGCACAGTTTAATCATTCATTAACTCAACCCAACCATCAACATATGCACAGGTTTAAAATATGAACAACAAACACAAACTCAACCACTAAAACTATGCTATCAGTAACCAATTACATCATTATGTCTCAGTATCAAGAACAAAACTGCACACAATAACAGAGCAGAAATGCATGATTAAATGAATGAACCAACAATGAAAATGCAAATAAACCTTTTTTTCTTTTTTTTAAGATCTGGCAACTGGATTTTTCTGCCGCATCCAACTGTGATATTTCTGGATATGTTCTGCGTAAATGTGATGAACAAAAAGATTGTTAAAAAAATCATAGATATTCTCCAATCAACTTGTATTCAAAATAATCATAGCCAAAATACTCATTTATCTTATTTTGGCACTCAGTGTGACTCTAAACCTCTGAAAAGAAGAAACATCACGTCTAACACTTACAGTTCTTCCCAAATAAATAAATCATCATGAATACATCAGAACTGAAATCCATCAAGGCACTAAAGAAATGCCCTGCTGATGAAACTGCACACCCTCCTCAAACTCAAGAAACTGAATACTGGATAAAATGAAATAGATTAGTATGCTTCCTGTCTTTGCTTTTTCTTTCCCAAGTTTTTTTCACAAAATGTGCACACATTCAAGTCTTTGGCTTTAAGCTGATAATATTCTGTATGCCTTGTAGATCTGAAATTCTCTATCACTGTCATAACTGCATGTCCACTCACACATCCAGTTTACTGTTCTCAAACATTTTCTGTAAAAATGCAAAAAAAACCCAACACTTCCAGTGCCTGATATTTCTGCCAACTCTCTCTCTCTCTTTTTTTCTTTTCTTTTTTTTTTGGTTTTTTTGCAGCTTTCTTTTTGGTTTTTGTTCCCTTCCTTCACACCCCCCTCCCCCAACATCAACCTTCCCCCTCTTTTCTGGATGACTTTTGAATATGACAGATATTAAGTAAATGAATACATATGCGACATTTAGTAACTGCCTTTTCTACTGACCCCATCAATGTTTGAAAAGAACAAAAATCACTTACATTAAAAATGTCAAATAAATGAAACATAAATTTAGGCAGTGAGAATGAGAGAGAGAGAGAGAGAGAGAGAGAGAGAGAGAGAGAAACTAAAACAGAAATAGGAAGATAGATATAGATTCACTTGAAAGTTTACGAAGTACAAGGTGTGTTCAAAAAGCATCCGTCCTTAATTTTTAGTGCGTAAACAAATGAAGCTAGGGAGGCGTAGTTTGGTGCACATATGTAGGTGACCCCATTGCGCATACGTGAATTTTTTTCCACCTGCAGAAGCTGTCAGTCGACGGCAGACTGCCGATGCGTGAGGAAGTGTAAGTGAATGCCGTTGGATTTTTTTTTTTTTTTTTGACAAAATGACTGAAAAACTTGAACAACACTACTGCATCAAATTTTGTGTCAAGCTTGGCGATTCCCAAGTGGAAACGATCTGCAAGATTCAACAGGCCAGTGGGGACAAAGCAATGGGCACCACACAGATAAAGGAGTGGTACAACCGCTTCAAAGATGGCCGCACATCAGTGGAGAGTGAAGCACGTTCTGGTAGGCCCTCAACAACCCGAAATGAGATTGTCATTGACCAATTGAGGACCCTGGTGATGCACATCTGTGCTTCGTCAGGCTCCCTGCTCTCCCGACATGGCTCCGTGTGACTTCTGGCTGTTCCCACAGCTGAAAAGGCCCCTGAAAGGGACCAGATTTCAGTCCAGAGAAGACATGCAGAATGCGACGGACCAGCTGCACGCCATCCCAAAAGAGGCATTCCAGTGCTGTTTCCGACAGTGGCAGAACCATTGGGAGAAGTGTGTGGCAGCCCAAAGGGACTACTCTGAAGGAGATCAGTGTAAGTTTGTTGCATCTGGATACAAGTAGTTTTTATGAACAAAGGCCGCATACTTTTTGAACACACCTCGTACATTATTCTCATACAAAATGAAACAGATCTAAACAAGGGTTTTACTATCAGAAATAAGCAAAAGCACACAAAAGACCATACAAATGTCTTTTGCTTCCAAACAAGACAAGGCCATGCAACTTCAAATCAATCATTCACACATCAAGTCAATTCCACATATATATACACACACACACAGAGTGCCAGGAAAAATAAGGCAACATATCCTGAGGGTCCACAGATTTAAAGGAAAGGGGTTTCCCCTTTGCCTTATTTCACTTGTGAGCAGCACTGAAAGGAAGTACTGAGCGTCTCTCCCTTCATGGCATGCGCTCTGTTGTGAATCACAGAGTTCTTATTCTCATACATTGTAGAGTCAAACACACATACACAGCTTGAAGGGCAATCTTGACAGACAGACAGAAAACCACAAACATGGAAATAAACAATATCAGTCATACCAAAGGACAGAAAACCTCAAACACATATAGAAGTATTCAGAATATCAGTCACACCAAAGGGCAGAAAACCTCAAACAAATATAGAAATAAACAAAATATCAGTCTGATATAAATATAGAAATAAACAGAATATCAGTCACACCAACAGACAGAAAACTTCAAACAAATATAGAAATAAACAAAATATCAGTCACACCAACAGACAGAAAACTTCAAACAAATATAGAAGTAAACAGAATATCAGTCACACAAAAGGACAGAAAACCTCAAACAAATATAGAAATAAACAGAATATCAGTCACACCAAAGGACAGAAAACCTCAAACAAATATAGAAATAAACAGAATATCAGTCACACCAAAGGACAGAAAACCTCAAACAAATATAGAAATAAACAGAATATCAGTCACACCAAAGGACAGAAAACCTCAAACAAATATAGAAATAAACAGAATATCAGTCACACCAAAGGACAGAAAACCTCAAACAAATATAGAAGTAAACAGAATATCAGTCACACCAAAGGACAGAAAACCTCAAACAAATATGGAAGTAAACAGAATATCAGTCACACAAAAGGACAGAAGACCTCAAACATGGAAACAGACAGAATATCTGTGCCACTTAATATGCCCTTTCTGGTCATGGAGGTCACCATCTGCACCCTGTTGGACCACTGATAAATGCAGTGTTTAACTTTGCGAAGGTGGTTCAATGAATGCAAAACGGTTAAATAAATAAAGAGAAATCAAAGTGCAAGAAGAGCTGCACAGGTGATAAATGCATCATTTAAAGAGTTATCAGATAAAACTTCGATAAGGAGAGGATTTTGAATAAATGACTGCAGCACTGAACTCAAAAGACAAGATATCAAATGCAAGGGGTTCAAGAAATGAATAAAAACTGAAGCTACCAAAAGAAATCATAAAGTTAGAAAAGAAAACAAGCACACTGTCTTGTTCTGTCTTGTATCATTCTTTTGTAACAACAGATTTCTTTGTGCGAAACTCAGATTGCTCTCCTTGGGGAGAGCACATTACCACAGCGAAAGCACCACCCTTTTTTGACAAATCAATGAAAAACTCTCATCACGCTTTTACTTTTTTCTCTGCACTGTAGTGATACGCTCTCCCTGGACAGATCAGCCCAAATTTCACACAGAGAAGTCTGTTTAGACAAAATGTCATACCATACAATACAATCATGTGACCTTGACGTTTGACCCCTGATATTCTATGTATGAGACTTCTGCTTGCATCATGACTAATGACTTTGGTGAAGGTTGAATGCAAGATCTCATCTTTCCTATGAAAATGCTTTTTCCATCAAAATATGCCCTACTGTTACCTTGACCCCTGACCTTAAACTGCAAGAGATCATCATGATCTCACCATAGCCAGTCATTGCACCAGGTTTAATGAAAACTGAACACAAGACCCAAGTTCTGTTGTGCAAGCGTTTACTATTCTGATGAACTTGACCTCTTACCCTGTTACCATGGAAAGGTCTCATTCTTATCTACCCAACGTTGGTGGCTGAGAGAATGCCAAGATTAAAATTCACCATGGAACCACACAACCTGGAGAGGTTTACTGCATATTTTGTTTATGCATGTGAATCAAAATAATGTTAAATCCTGTCTCCAGTCTTTAGATTCTAACAGAAAAAGTCTTGCTCTGTCAATCCAGATTGGTTTTCCCTTTCAGTGAAAACAATTTGAATCTTTTTTCTGTGCAATTCCTGTTGTCTTCAATTATACCAGCCACAGTGATTTCTGTCAAAATTGGACGTTTACGTTCTGTTCCGAAGCAACGGACACATTTTGCTATTTCCCACCATGTGCGTGAAAGGGTGTGTATGTGTGTGTATTAAGTATAAATAATGCCTAGATTCCCTTCCCCCTGAGTTTTTCTTCTTCTTCTTTACTAAGACCCATAACAAACCATGGGGTACAAAACTTGCTGTAGAGCTATAACATGCCAAATGTCTGTTCAGGAATCCATCTAACATGACCACATGGTACATCCAATCAACAACAAAAAAAGATAAATGACCCGTTGCCTTTTAGAGATAATTTTTTCACGACCACACAGTTGGAGCAAAACAACACTGATGGAAGACAGTTCCATACTTGGACTTCCAAAATCATTTGACTCAGTTACAATGCTTTCTTTAATGCTAAAGTTTCACATCAAACCCCTTTCAGCTTTCCACTTCCAAGTCGTCTTGTCACTGAAAATAATAGAAAACATGAACCTGACCTGTACGTTGCTCATGAGTCAACAGAGACAACTTACTGATTTTATATCACTGTATGTATCCAACTTTGTCTACACCCATTACACGCACACATATACCAAGTACTTGTGTAGTTTGTCACAGAGTGGAAATCTAAATAAGGCAAAAGTGTTGGATATTAATCAACAAACAAGCACAACCAGTTCTGCTCAGACAAAGGCGCTCACCTATTGCTGTTTAACACCTCTGTTCAGCAAAGAGTTGCAGCAAAGTAAAGGAACTCTTTCTCTTCAGCATACAGTCACTGCAAACTGAAGGAAATGCTTCTCTTCAGCATCGTTTCAAGGTGTGAAGTGTGGTAACTGATCCATATATGCTACACCACATGTGCTTCCATGTAAAAAATATTTTAAAAAAAGAAGAAAACTGACCAATGCACAAACCCAATACTCTGGTCAGGCCTTGATATCAAGCCTTCAGCGAAAGTCTCTACAAAACTGAAAAGAAGCATTTAACAACAATGGTTTGAAAGTGGGAAACTCCTGCCCGAGCAGAAGCAACTGCACCTGTCAGCAGTTTAATAATAATAATATTTTCTTACTGTCTCATGTTCACCCAGCCCCTCCCACAGCTTGCATCCCACCACCAGTGTGCCTGGTCATTTTCCCCCTGGGGGCTGGATGCCAGGGGGTATGTCTTTGCTGCCGCTGAGGCTGTGGATGAGGGAGGTGATCTGGGCGTGCTTGCTGACCTCCTCCTGCAGGTGGGCCACCTGGTCCTGGTACCTCTTCAGCCCCTCCTCCTGCTCCTGGGTCAGCCGCTCCAGGGACTTCACCTGCACACGGTTCAGTCCAGTTCAGTTCAGTTCCTCAAGGAGGCATCACTGTGTTCTGACAAATCCATATATACGCTACACCACGTCTGCCAGGCAGGTGCCTGGCCAGCAGCATAACCTAGGCCTTGAGTGCATGCATATATTATATTACATCTCTGTCTGAGTGTGTATGTGTGTGTGTCTGAAATCTGATTAAATGACACAGGAAATGACTGATGAGCACCCAATGGCAGCTGTCAGTCAGCTCTACCCAGGTAGGCAGCCTGTTGTGCAAATGACCCCATGTTTGTAAAGCACTTATAGCTTGGTCTCCAACCGGGGATGAGCGCTTTGTAAGTATTCATATTATTACCATCATATATACTTGTGTACCTATCAGAGTGGATTTCTTCTGTAGAGTTTTGCCAAAGAACAACACTTCTGTTATCGTGGGTTCTTTTTCAGTGTGCTAAAGTGTGTGCTGCAAACGGGCTTTCAGTTCATTGTGTCTTCTGAATGACCAGACGCTGAGTTTGATTTTCCACTCAAAGGGTGAGACTGGGATTTGACCCCAGACCCTCACAGATACTGTATTGGCAGAAAAGCATCTTAACCATTCTGTTACCTTTCTCCTTGTACACACACCTTTCACATCTGCAACTCACATACACACCACTGTCATTTGTCAGTGATTCCTTTCCTGGGGGTCTGCTTGTTGTATTGGCAAATGACTGTGTGAATGGCATGCATCTTTCACATATTTTGTTAAAATGTCATGTCACGATGTGGTGCATAAAAGATCACTGTCAGCATGTACACAGATGCAAGAACAAGACAGAGGAAAAGTCACCACAAACCCCACTCCCCCCACCTCCAAAACCACCCTTCACCACCCCATAAAGTGTCCAAAGACTCATTTATTGCCCTACCCATAGAAACTACCACATCCTTAGTTTCCCCCTTGCCTAAAAACACAGCCAGACACATACAAGAACACACCCACCCACCCACAAACAACCCCACTTTGATGAACAACACATCACACATGCACCAGTCACACACACATGGAGACGTAAACAGCCCAAGCCCACCTTCTGTGCCAGGGAACCCACCCACAACCCACCCACACATTCAACACCACATCCTTTTAGGTTTTTTTTTTATAATCTTTTCTCACTTTTAGTGTGAAGTCCTATCCAGCCCACCTCATGTGCAAGGAAACACGGCCACCCACCCACCTATACACACCACCCCCCTCCTTTTTTTTTTTTTTTTTTTTAATTACTGGAAAGATTAAAACTGAAAAACAACACACATCACTCATGCACCGTTCACACACAAACACACACACAAAACCTTGGTAGTCTTTTGTAGCCCAGAGATGAGGCAGCCTGTGTTCACAACGATAGCACAAGTGGCTCTACCAGTCCAAGACTGGAAGCACGCAGGCACTCCCCAGAAGTCACAACGGTAGTCTCGCTGTCTGGAAAAGGGGCGTGGACAGTCTACTACACCACCACTCCCCCACATACACACACAGACCCAGTCCTTCCCATACACAATAGCTTAGTATCCGGGTTTGAATCTCAGCAATGGTGCCTGAAGGGTAAAGTGTGGAGATTTTTCTGATTTTCAAGGTCAACATATGTGCAGACCTGCTTATGCCTGAACCCCCTTTGTGTGTATACGCACACAGAAGATCAAATACGCAAGTTAAAAATCCTGTAATCCATGTCAGCATTCGGTGGGTTATGGAAACAAGAACATACCCAGCATGCATGCTCCCGGAAATGGAGTTTGGCTGCTTACATGGCGGGGTAAACAAAGAAAACGGTCATACACGTAAAACGTTATTTGCCTGTCCGAGTGTGTATGCGTGCGTGCCTGAATGACACATGAAACGAACAATGAGCATCTGAATGGCAGCCATCAGTCAGCTCTACCCAGGTAGGCAGTCTGTTGTGCAAGCAACCCGGTGTTTGTAAAGTGCTTAGAGCTTGGTCTCTGATAGAGGATAGTCACTATCAAAAAAAGTATCCACATGATGATGATGATGATGCGTGGACCCCCCACCTTGTGAGCCAGCTCCCTGTTGGTGTGCTCCAGGGTGGAGATGTTGGCCCTCAGGGTGTCCAGGCACTTCTCCAGGGTGTCCTTCTCCTGCTCCAGCTCCTCGCGGTCCTTCACCACACGCCCATGCTTGTCTGTCAGCGTCTGCAGCGATTTGCTCGTCTCTGACAAGACACAGCAAGTTCACTTTATTATCATCTTTTTTTTTTTTTTTTTATAGTTGTGTTGTAGAGTATATGGATCAGTCTGCATACTTTGATACTTTTGAACTACCGGGATAGACAAACAATAGAAGAGAACAAACAGAATGACAAAGATCATAAAATACTAAAACTTTCCATTGCAACAGAGTAATTTTCTGAACTGACAAAGCCTAAATATATAACAGAATACAATATAACAGAATGATAATAATATTAAATGTACATGAGTAAAGCCTCATACCCACGATTCCATAAAAGACATAAAAAACCTATATCAAACAGCAATCAAGAGTAATAAAACAACAGCAAAGATCAGTTTCTATGTTTCAAAACCACTCCCCTACCCATGCTCTCTCCTTCGAACTCACCCCCAACCCCATCCCCGACCCCACTCACCATCCTCATTCGCCCACTGTCTTTTAGGCAAGCATGAAATATCAAAAATTTGTATACCGAGACATGTGCAAACTGACAGCCTGAATAACACAGACCAAACCGTCCCCTCAGCTTGATTTTCTTTTTCTTCTCTCTTTTTCTTCTTTTCTCTATTCCAGGAAAGCGCTGAAACGTGAGGGAGGCGACATCAAACTCACCCAGCAGCTTGTTCTCCTTCTCCTTCAGTGTCCGGGACAGCTGTTTCCTCTCCTCCTCCAGCTTCTTCAGCTGGTCACTGGCACTGAAATGTTACAGGATGAAAACTGTCACAGTGAAGGCTCAAAAGGTCATCGACTCTGACAGAGAACAGAGACCTGTGCAATGAGAAGAACAATACTGAGACAAAGCATTATCAGAAACAGACAAAGAAAACAATTATACATAACGGATAGATTCAGTTTCTCAAGGAGTAGTAAATGCATTTGGACAAATCCATGTATATGCGACACATTTGCTAGGCAGATGCCTGACCAGCTGCATTAGTCAGACCTTGAGTGCATGCATATATATCTTCTTGTTCTTGTTGCTTATAATCCAGCCGACCGCACAAGACCATATCAGGACTGTTAAACCATACAAATGCTCAACCACGTCAACACAAGACTGTCACATCTACAAAATAACACTAAGACAAACCCACAAAACACAGTTCATGACACAGTATCCAAACCATTTAGCTCCTTACGGCAAATAAGACCAAGCCATGATGAGGATGCCAGCCATTCCGCTTAATTTATCATCCCCAGATTACAAAAAATCGTAAAAAAGGAAAAAAACAATACTTCAAAGCCAAACAAAAAATATATAAGAAAGGCCATATAGGCAAATAACACTGCAGAATGAGCAGCTAGTGCCAATCCCAGTGTTTACATCTCACCACCTGATTGCCAAAGCAAAACAGCACAGATAGCACATCATAGACTGCGGAAAAGAGAAAAAAGTCTCCAGGCTTGCTTGAAAAAAAAAAAGGGGAATGGGCTGAGAAGACAGAAAAAGGAGACAACAGTGAAGAAAGAAAAAAGGCAGAAACAAAGAGAGCAATTGAAAAAAGGAAATTTCTAGAATTTCCAAAAGCAGGGATGTTATTTATACTGAAAGACCCTTGGCATCCCCACCAGGGAATGCATACATATCTGTGTACCTATCAGAATGGATTTCTTCAAAGAATTTTGTCACAGGACGACACTTTAGATGCCATGGATTATTTTTTCAGTACGCCAAGTGTATGCTGCACAGGGGACTTCAGTTTATCGTCTCAACTGAATGACCAATCCCTCAGTTGTAGATTTTTCAAATTTGAGAGAAAGGGCAAGAGCGGGAATCAAATCCAGACCCTCATGGACACTGTATTGGCAGGTAAGCATCTTAACCATTGTGCTACCCTCCTCCTTTAAATGTAACACATAAAACCAAACAGCCCAGAGCGGTGAAGGAAGGTGATGGGTTCAGAACTTACACATCATGCTGGTGTTTCAGGGACTCGTAGTGTTTCTGTAGCATCTCGTGCATCTCCTTTGTCGTCTTCAGCTCCTGCTGCTGCCGTGTCAGGGACGACTCCAGCTCCTCACACCTGTCATCAGCAGTGTCACACACCAGTCATCAGCAATATTACACACCTGTCATCAGCAACATACATATTATACACTTGTCATCAACAACATTGCACACCTTCATCAGTGATGTTACTCATCAGTCATTAGCAATGTTACACACCAGCCATTAACAATGTTACACACTGGTCATAAGCAATGTTACACATATGTGATCAGCAATGTTACACACCTGTCATCAGCAATGTTACACATCAACATTACATACATATCAATACTCATCATCATTGCAGGTATATTTTAAAGGTTTCTGCACACGTGTACGTGTGTGTGTATACACATGTCCCAGAAACAGACACATAAAGAGACATAAGAGCAAGAGGTAAACGTGTGTGCATATGTATTAGTGTACATGAGCGTGCGTGCAAGCAAACACGTGTATGACTGGATTTTGTTATTTGTGCGTGTGTATACATATGCATGCGTGTATGAAAAAAGTGACTACGTTCAAGAGAAAAACACACGCACAGACACAAAGACAGACACAAAAAAAACACCCACAAGGACCAAGAAATACAGCACAGCGTGTGCACAAACATTTGCGCCAAGTTTGCAAAAAAACAAAACAACCTAAAAAAAAAAACAAACCCAGCCATCCCAACTCCAGCATACAGATCACACAACTCACTTTTCCATCAGGTCACTGTGTGTGTTCTTCAGCTCCTCCAGCTCCAAAGCCTTCAGTTCCAGTCTGAAAAAAAAAAAAAAAAAAAAAAAAAGAAGAAAAAAATCACTTTCACAACTTGATACTGCACGGGAAAGCAGCACAAATTCTCATCAGGATGCTGCACAGGAAAGCAACACAAATTCTCATAAGGAAAAGAAATGCTGCAAACATACCTATCAGGTCAGAATCAGACACATTACAAGAACACAAACAGATCTCCACACACACACACACACACACACACAGTGACATACCTATTAAGACCCACACACATAAGTACAAACACACAAACACAGATTAGACTGCTTACCCTATCATACTAATGGATTAAATAAAACAAGTTAAAAGAAAAAAACAACAACAGTGAGACACCAGTACAGACCCACACACATACTTACAAACACACATACTCATACACTCGCCACAGACTGACACACTCACACACAGACCTACACAAATACTGCATGGAAAAGCAGGATGTATTAGAAGTGGTGTATTAGAAGATGAATATCATTTTCTAGACAAATGTATTAGATATGAACACATATAACAGGTTTTCCTAACAGATATAAAGTCTGAAATCACAAATTTTGATGATACTGATACAATGAGTCAATGGTGTAATTATGACCCCGTACAACCCCAACTAGCAAAATTCATATATGAATGTTTCAAAGAACACGTCACGTTAGAACACCTCAGATTTAGTTTAGTTGGGTTTGTTTTGTTTTTTTTGTTTTTTTACCCTTTATTTTTGTGTCTATAAACCTTTCATTCACAGTTTTCATGACAAATAAATATGATTCTGATTCATACACAAACACACACTCTCATGCATTCGCACACCCACAGATCCACAAACATACTCACATGACACATATTTACCCCCCCACCAACCCCCCCCCCCAACACACAGTATCCACTCACTGATTTTTCTCATGCTTGAGCAGGTCATAGTCATTCCTCAGCCTGTCCTTGTCCAGCTTGATTTCGTTCATCTCCTGCAGAAGACCTTCGTTCTTCCGCTCCGCCTCTTGGAACATGCAGCGCATTTTGTGGGCCTGCGGAGGAAGGTGGCAGAATGGTTAAGGCACTCGTCTGCCAATACTGTGTCCATGAGGGTCTTGGTTCGATTCCTGCCCTCACCCTTTCTCCGAATGTGGACCGGAAAATCAAATTGAGAATAATGCCATTCGGATGAGATGATAAACAGAGGTCCTGTGTGCAATGAAAAATATCGCCTGGCAACACAAGTTTTGTCCTTTGGCAAAACTCTGTGGAGAAGAAATCCACTCTGATAGGTACATAAATACATATATATCCATACACTCAAGGCTTGACAAGCTCGTTGTGTTATGCTGCTGTCAGGCATCTGCCTAGAGGATGTTGCGTAGTATATATGGATTTGTCCTAATGCAGAGACACCTCCTTGAGAAAATAAAACTTGTGGCACTGCAAAACAAGAGAGGCCCAACAAAATTCCATACTTTTTTCTACACCATTTCCAGACCAACCTGAAAATGTTCCATACCAATCACAAAGCTAAAACTAAGAGCACCTTTAAAAAAAAAATTCTCTGGCACTGAAAAGGTTAAGTTCACAGATGTCAATCAGTCTTTACAAGTTCAATGATGAAACATCTGAAAAAAAAAAATTCCCAAGAGGCAAAGGGAAGTTTCAATGTACTGAAAAGTCAAAGAATGAATGGATGAAAATGAATGGATGAACAGGAAGTAAATAAACAAATGAATGGAGAAATCAAATCAAATCATGTCACAAAATGTTATTCTTCCAATTCCCCCCATCTGAAAAGCCAACAAAATAAATGCATACGGCTTCATTTTTGCATTGTATATTGAAGGATCCACAAATTATCCCATGGGTACATCTATGCCTTATCACATCACAATCACACATTTGCACACACACACACACATACACACACACACACACACAAATGGTCACCTCGGCGCCATGACGAGCCTGGCGGGATCTGTACTGTGCAATCAAACGATCTGCCTGAGTCAAGGCCAGTGACTTGGCTTCCAGCAAATCCTGAAGGTGGTCTTCTTTTGTCTGTGCACACACATATAATATAATTAAGATAAAAACAAGACTGTGGGCTAATAGGAAAATGGCAGGCTGAATAAGCTTATGGATACAGGGACAATTTCAATATGATTATGGAGATAAGAATACTATGATCTACAACTATACTATATTTGAAACAGAGATTCAATTCATGTTAAGAATGTAAAATTACATCAAAAGAAAACAAAAGTAAGACTGCAACAATCTGCATAAAATTAACAAAAATACTATATGCTGATGATGCATAAAATAAACAAAACTAAAACTACACCACATCAAATAATACTGTTCAGCTTAACTTACGATTTTTTAAAATATTTCTTTATATGATAATGAAAATAATGCAGCTCTATGAAGACAACTCCCAGAACAAAGACAGTTTGCCAACGTTATAACAATACTGATTTCCACATATTATTTTCATACGACTGCTTTGGGCTAATAAACTTGCATCAACAAAAAAGAAAGAATGTTACTAGCAATACCAGACTCGCCCCACTACTGTTTCAACACTTTTTTGATTCAACACATCTCATAAATACTGCCAAACACAAAAAGGTCAGAAGTAAAACACAAATGAACCAAACTGTAAAGAGATAAAATCAAAAACACAGAAACAATCAATCAACACTGTACCTGGTGTGACTGTAGTCTGTGTTCATAGATCTCAATGATGTCTGCTGTCTTCATGTCTTTCAGCTGCACAAAACCACAACTTTCTGCTTTAAGCAAGCGTATGATGACAAAACTGATGCAGACAAAATGAAACCAATAACATCATAGCTCTGTATGAAAACAAAGCACAGGAACAAGAAAAACCCGATTGGATAATATTTGCTTTGTATTTAAACACAACACCATGTAGCATCAATTGTTTTTTGTTTTGTTTTGTTTGGTTTGGTAGCTTAACAGAGAAAAGAGCCACAGAAAAAAAGAACAAAACATCTAATATGATTAAAACATGACAAGAACTCAGTTCCAAATACTGACAGTGTTATCCAAAAAAGGGTAAAAGAAAATGGCAGACAAGAACAATTATCCTTCAAGCTTAAAAAAAAAAAAGGCATACATACATACACACACCAAAAAACCCTATCCTCCAAGCTTGTCTCTCCCCCTACCTCAATGGAAGAGTGCATTTTTTCAATGAGGCTCTGGATGGAGTCATCTGTGGTCTGCACAGACACTGACATATCACTGTTTGGCTTCAGCGGAATGTTCTCCTTGTTCTCCCCGCCAAACACCTGTTTGGAGGAGACCCGTGAGATGTCCAACGAAGTATCAGAGGTCACCTTGGCAGAGGCGGCACTGGCATTGGCTGCCGCAACCGCATCCCCAAGTCTGGACAAGACAACAACAAAAAAATCTAATAAATAAAAACTTCTGTGCTGTGTTTGCTGTGAGTGTGAAAGGGTAGACAATTTTGTCAGAACATAACAAGAGGCAAAGCCTTCAAGACTCACTTGTGCTTCGTGCTTAATCCAGTACAGGAATTATGAGGAGAGAAAAAGAAAAGAGATTTAAAAAATTGTTGAAAAGTGCTTTGTATTAAATATGATATAAGAAATAAGCTTGGAAGAAAAAAACAAAAGAAAAAAAGAGAAAAAGGGCATGCGAGCGGGATCAAACCATTCAGTTCCGAAGCAAGCAGACCAATCCCCACTGCTGCGGCACATCTGACATCATTTGACTAAATTTAATACTTAAAGCAATGTTGACATTTTCTTCTTCGTGCAGTAAACAGATATGATAGTAGTGGACGTAATAACACTGTTTAAATCATGTTTTTTTGTGTGTTTTATTATATCTCAATTATTCTTTTATTTCGGCGGCAAAGGAGAAATTGCCATCGCTTCAAGCACACCGCAACACATGGTAGATCTCTAGATCTGCACGAACCAGTCCAAAATGGGCTGAAACAAATGATCAATTCAATCTTTCTTTTGTGTTCATTCCAGTTAATTCAGTGTCTGCTTTAGAAATATTTATATGCAGAAAACACATTGATGGTGTAGTTAGTATCACTGTGTGTGTTATGTCCAAAAATTTGTATTTCCTTCATTTGATTTGTGAACAAGTAAAACGTGGTCATGTTGTCTTCGAACACAACCTACCTTCAAGGGCCTAACTCAGTGGGAAGCTGTTTTTAGAATTTTTGGATTACCGAACGAATCTCAACTAAATAAACCGTTACTGATTCAGAAATACGGTTTAATTTGGGAGACTTGCAACCTGTTAATGGTATGACTGTGAATATTTTTTTCATACTATGTTTAAGCCAAATTTGGTACTGGCTGACAAATCATTTCCAGAGAAAATGGCAATGTTTAAGTTTACCACGGACACACAGACAACTGAACACCAGGTTGAAACATAGACTCACTTTGTTAACACAAGTGAGTAAAAAAAATAACATTGTAATCTTACCATGACTGGCTTCTCTGTTATCAGTTTGTTGTTTTATCTCCACAGCATCTTCTGCACCAGTAGCATTACTATCAAAACTGCTCATCATGCAGCGGATCCCAAATTCCCCGTACAGGCACATGCCAATGATCTGAAATCCCCTATACACAGCTACATGCTGATGATCCCAAATCCCCCATATACAGGAACATGCGGATGGTCCCAAATCCCCTGTAAACAGCCACACGCCGCTGATCCCAAATCCCCTGTACACTGCCAAATACCACTGATCCCAGTCCCCCATACATTGCTACACTCCCAGAAGCCCTCCAAAATCCTGCAGTAATATGCCATGGCAGTTGGCTACTACCATCATTTAGGATAAAGACAGTATTAACAGGTTACACTTTCTGAGGTGAACATGCCGCAAAAACAAAACAAAAAATAACCAAATGAACAAAACAAACGAAACAATGCCAAATCCATTAAAATCTCTGAAGGAACTCTGCCCCACACCGTAAGTTCTCTAACATGAGAGCTAGGCCCACTCACATGACATCAGGGAAGTCGGGCAACGAAGAGCCGAGACAGGTAAGCTGCAAGGCAATCTGCACCAGGTCCCTGTCCCGTGACGTCCACCCCTTGGCCAGGAAAGGCACCATTTCTGTGTCCTGTGCACAGTCAGCCCATCATACATTGTGATACTGGGCAATAGTGGGCAAAGGGTGGAGATTTTTCCAATCTCCCAGGTCAACAGATGTGCAGACCTGCTTGTGCCTGAACCCCCTTTGAGTGTATAACATATGCAAGCAGAATATCATTATCAAATACACATGTTAAAGATCCTGTAATTTATGTCAGCGTTTGGTGGGTTATGGAAACAAGAACATACCCAGCATGCACACCCCTGAAAATGGAGTATGACTGCCTACATGGCGGGGTCAATGAACAAAACAGTCATACATGTACTTATACGTATGAGTGTGTATGTGTGCATGGCTTAAACCTGACTGAATGACACATGAAACAAACGATGAGTGCCCAATGGCAGCTGTCAGTCGTTTCTACCCTGGTAGGCAGCCTGTCGTGCAAATGACTTCATGTTTGTAAAGAGCTAAGAGCTTGATCCCCGACCAAGGATGGGCGCTATGTTAGTATCCATATCATCATCATCATACTGTCAAAGGGACCAATTCTGTGACAGTCATTCTGTGTCCTGTTCTGTCAGTCCATCATACATTTTGATAATGTCGTTCGATAAGAGTAGACATTTTAAATATTGGACTGGCTATGTTATTTCAAATAATGCCTGGCATTTTTTTTGTTTTTTTTGACTAATGTAAAGATTTTAGTTAAAGTCGATACTGGGCATTGAGCTTGTTGGATCAAACACCCAAACTTTTAAACCATTAAGCTTTTATATAAACCTAAGATGTGCTTTGCCTTTCCTTGGACACTTTGTTTTTATATCTTTGAATTTTGTCATACAGGACATGTGTTCTGTGGAAATTGTAGGCTGGCTCTATTGAGAGAAAGGTCTTTGTATGACTGATGAACTTCCTTTGGAAGTACTCCAACTCTGGGGGGTCTTTTCTACTAATTCTAGCATTAGTCTGAAAGAAATGAAAATTAACAAAGATACCAGCATCTGTTTCTTTTCATTTTACCTTGTTTTCACTCTTGCTCCATGGTTTGAATAACATCAGAAGACTGAGAAGGAACAGACTGTTGATGAGAATCATTTCCAAAAAGCGCATGAGATCTTCTCTTATAACTACAAGACCTATTTTAGCATGGACAAACTCTGGATTTTTCCATTCCAGAAAAATCAAAACAGAACACATCTGGACTTTCTCCTTCAAATTTAGAAAGAAAAACAAGATCCTCTAAACAAAACTGCACTGGACTGTACTGCCCGGAAAAAAGGAAAGGTGCCAGTCGTCTCACAGGGGTGAGTGACTCATCATAATACTGAAATGTGTGCAACTGGGGTCCAGGGGCCACTACAGAATACCAGGGTTCCCTCTGACCAAACAAATTCCTTACTTTTTACAATTGTTTTCAGACCAGAATGAAACATCTCCATACCAAACACAAAGCCAAACCGAATAAAAAAAATTGTTACACCACTGACAAAACAGACTGGTGGATACCGCAGTATTGATGCTCAATTTTCAAGACTTCATGTTTTAAATGCATTAAGCTTTTTGTTGAATGCTACTGGTCAAGAGTTCTATTAAAACTCCAAGACTTCCAGACCATGGAGGGTAAATTATATTTTTCTCAATACTTTTTTTGGCCTGCAACTGTTCTTAGTTTCCAAAGACTTTCCCAGACTCCCTGTGTCATACTGTACAAACACCATTATGTTGAAACAAAGTAAAAAATATAAAAAAATCACAAAAATGTCAAAATGGAAGTGTGTTCATGGTAATAATCCAGTCCCACCCATGAAATCTAAAACAGTGTTCTCATCTACTATCACTGAGCAGAAAATCCCAGGCAGCCCACTGACCTGTAACAGTTCAAGGAAGAGTTTTTCCAGGCCGTCCACATAGCGCCGGATCTTGGACATGAGCTGCATGGCCAGCAACACCACCTCCACTCCTGCCTCCCTGCACACCACACCACACCACACCCCCAACCCGGTCAGACTCTCCAACATATCCAGTCAGTTGGGAGCATAAAACTTTCCATTTTCAAAATGTACACCCTGTTCTCTCACGTATCAATTATCAGAGATCGCAAGTATGTCCAGTCAGCTGAGA
The DNA here is from genome assembly GCF_041734735.1 of Babylonia areolata. Taxonomy (NCBI): domain Eukaryota; kingdom Metazoa; phylum Mollusca; class Gastropoda; order Neogastropoda; family Buccinidae; genus Babylonia; species Babylonia areolata. The sequence continues at coordinate 19,296,548 of NC_134898.1, forward strand.
ACGGATTCCGCCTCAAAATGTTTAATGCCCCACTCTCTCAATTGGAAATGGCACACGTATACATCTAGTCAACTGGGAAACAGTTGTAAATATAGAAACATGAATACAGAGGTGCACACCCTCAAGTCTGTTTACCAGCACTCCTGACAATGTATTTTTAACCCTTCTGTTTCTTTTTCACGAATCACTTTCAAGTAATTTTTTTTAACCCCAAGGCTGCCTATATGAAGAGATAACTCATCAGCGCAAGTATGTATGCTTCGCTGCCACAATGATGAGATAACTCGTCATCGAAATATTCTGACTTTTCCCTGGTTTGCATTGAGTTCGTTGACAAAAATACTTGTAGCTTTAGCTTGGGGAATCTTTCTAGATCCTATTCATAGCTAGAAACCCCATCTACGTCATGAGGCAGTCCTTTATTTGAGCGTTTTGGTTGGGTTACTGCTGCAGTGTTTGCCTGGCTCCTCTCCTTGCTCGCTCAACAAAATGTCGGACTGACGCCGTGCTGAAGATATGTTATCGTGGTGCACTATATCAATCAAGATTGCTTTCTTTAGCTGATGCTTGGAAAGAATTGAAGCGTAAATTCGAAGAAGACAGTGATGAACATTTATAGGACAATTTGATAGAAAATAAAGGGAGCAATCGAGAGTGGCCAAGATACGACTATCACTGAGTGAGTGATGCCAGCTGTACAGCTGTAGCAGGTGACAGAAAGTGACCGAATTATTAGTAGGACAGTGTGAGCGATTTTCTTGGCACTCAGCCAAGGCGGTCTGATGAGAACTGGATGAAGTGACCGTGTGAGAGGGGTGAAGAGGAGGGGTGGAGACCGAGGGGGCGTGGCCCCACATCCACATTATCACTTGGAGAAGCCACAATGCATTGTGTATCTGTGTGTTTTTTTGTTTTTTTTAATTGTTTTTTTTATTATTGTGGTTGTTCTAGAATAAGTTGTGTGTGCAGATATTATCCATTTGTCCAGAAAATATAATATTTTAGTGCAAATTACCTGACTAATGTTTGTAATGAACAAGTTGAAAATGTGCCAAAAAACAAAACACTGATTTCAAAACAACAGCATGTCACTAAAAATACATAAAATGGGAAAACATCATGTGTTTTGTATTCTTTATTCATTTACCTTTCAGAAAATATGTAATTTTATGGGTCTTTCTCCAATAACAAGAGCACAGAACTTTTTGAAAATATATACCCGTTTTTTGTGAAAAAAAACTATGGCAAATAGATTTCACTAAAATCTTATTTTCCTGGCAGCTAAAGAGTTAATGTTCAACACTGTAGTCTTTTTTTTTAAAAAGAAAAAGAAAAAAGAAAAGCAAAAAAAAAAAAAAAGAAAAAAAAAAAGAGAGCTCATTTACATTTAGAACAGTATGTGAGTGTTTAGATATTATCTATCACAAGAATAAAACCCAAGATTAAAACTATAAACAAAAAATCTAATGTTGTAATCAAATGATAAAAAAGTGGATATTCAGTAAAGATAAATATCCCAATATTTTCTAAAATTCCAACAACAAAGCAAGTGGATCTGCTTTATTTTTCTTTCCCTTTTTTTTTTTGTTTGTTTTGTTTTGAAGAAACTATCTAAATTTAATTTTGAAAAGAAAAAAAATATTCAATATCCACAGAAGAAAATCAATGAGATAACTTACTTATATTTTCTTTGAAAGAAAACCCAATGTCATTTGACAACAAATTTCACTGTAGAAACACACACACACACACACAAATCCCAGCAAGGCAAGGGCAGTGGAGGGGAGTGATCTTCCTTACCCCCAGTCCTGCTCGGCATCCACACACTTGAGGGTGGCCACTGATTTCTGCACAGCTTTGTTGCTGGACAGCTGGAACCGCAGGAGGGTGGCCAAGTCCTCAGTCTTCACTGTTTCTGCCACGCTAGCTTTGACCTCGTCCTCTGTGCACAGCACTGAAAAAACATTGAAAAAAGAAAAGAAAGGCATCACAGAAATGAAAACTCTTTCCGCATAAATCTAATCAACATGCTGTCTCACTGGCGGGTTGCCAGCAGGGTCTAGCTGTATCTCTGGTGTTTTGTGCAAAACACACAAATCTCCTTTGTGGTGCAACTAACTGACAGGGACACCTTTCATCCAGGAAAATTACCCAAAGAAATTATTATTGATGACAAGAGAAGGCAGGTCTCTCTCTCTCTCTGTCACACACACAAACACACACACACACACACACAGACAAACACAAGAGACAATGAAAAAACAGCATACAAAAAAAGCCCACAAGAATAAGGCAAACAAAAGAATAAAAAAGGCAAGAGAAAAATATACAAAAAGAAGGCAAACAAGAAAAAAACAACAAAGAATAAGGCCGAAGAAAGACCCTCCAAGTCCAACACCACCACAAGCTCACCCATGAAAAGCCTGAGAGCAGAAGACAAGCGGCGACAGACGCCCTTCATGCAGGGGGTGTCGGGGCTGAGCGGTCCACGCAGAATTTGAACCAGGACAGGCAGCACCAGGCTCAGGCCTGACTGCAGCTCCTGTTCATCCCTGCAGAGCAGCTCCTGCACAGCAATCCACACCCCTTTTCATTTACAATAATGATAATAATAATAATGTACATTTATATAGTGCCCTTTCTCTCTAAGAGCTCAGGGCGCTTTACACGAAAGAAAAAATTACAAATTACATAAATCATTCATGACCACTCTTTCTCAAACCCTCCCTCCCCTGCCACCCCCTTTCCCACTTCCCATGCATCCAAAGTGAGCTGACATGGATGGTGTTGGAGAAGGACGCTAAACGGGCGCAATAGCTGAGTGGTTAAAGCATTTGACTTTCAATCTGAGATTTATTTATTTATCTTTGTCATTTATTATGAATACTGATGATACTGACATAGCAAGTGTCTTCGATCAGAGACCAAACTCTAATGGCTTTACAAAGTCGTTAGCACATCAGGCTGTCTATGAACCTGGGTAGAGTTGACAGCTGCCTTTAGGCCCTCATCATTCCTTTCGTAGTCATTCAGTCAGGCTTTAGTCACACATGTATAAGCACCACATGTATTTCAGCCCAGCCAACCACACAGGGCTGATACAATGTCAATGTCAATCCAACAGAACCTTGGCAAAAAACAAAAAACAAAAAAACAAAAATAGGCACAAGTACAGCCACATCCATAAACATAAACTTAGGACATGATTGGTGCAACCATTCCATCAATTTTTCACCAGACAGAACATCAAACAAATATATTAAGCTGGGTCTAGGTTTTGTGTCGATCATTGATGCATTCAATTTTAAAATTAAAGATCGCTGTGGCAGCCGGTCAGTCACTTGACTTATTGTTTCTTTGTAAAATCGATCACACTAAAAGGGCTTATGTACATTTCTCTTATTTTCCTAAAAAACAATCGTAATTGCAGAACTTTGCAAACTTGAAAAAATATGAAGTGTTACTTTTGCTACATTGCAATTCAGCATCGTAAAAAAACAAACAAAAAACAACAACAAAAAAAGCAACAAAAAAAACAACCTTTTACCAAGACAGGAAATGAAATGAGGTATGTTGTGAACACAAAGGCATCGTCATTTGCATAAATATGCAAAATGCGGCAGAATACAGTGCAAATTTTCTTTATATACTACTGGGCTAACATTCAGTCCATCTATTCATAAGTATATTGCCACTGTTTATGCACTTAAAAAAAAAAATTCCTTCTCAAGGCCTGGAGCACTGCAGTGGTGTATGACTGACTAAAGCTCATTGGGTGCAGGTGAAGTCCCTGGAGCACTGCAGTGATGTGTGACTGACTAAAGGGCGTTGGATTACGTTGCTGGTCAGGCATCTGCTTAGCAGATTGTGGCGTAGCGTATATATATATGGATTTGTCCGAACATAGTGACGACACCTCCTTGAGTAACTGAACTGAACTGAACAGTGGCCGATCCCCCCCAAACTCCCCCAAACTCACCTCATACATCTCCTTCAGAAAATCCAAGGCAGCCTGAGCGGCGGAGGAGGTCTGGGTGACAGGGAGGGCTGCCCAGCACAGTGTGGCCACCAGTGGTGGGGAGCCAGCCTGCGGGGGGTGGCCCAGCATACTGCTCAGCTGCTTTGCAGGGGGCAGGGGACTGCCAAACAGCAGCTTGCACAGGCAGCCCCGCAGAGAGCCCAGCGAGCAGAAGGAGATCAGCAGGTCAAAGATCTGGAACAGAACAAGGAAAGCCGCCGCTGCTTGGGTGAAACCGTTGTGGTTATGATTTTAATAACCCCTTGATTTGAGGCTGTTGATACTACTGTGGAATTCTTGAACAACAGGTCAACGGAGGTGTAACAATGTTTTCTTCTCCTGTTAATTTCTGTAAACAGAAAATGAAAGCTCTCTCATCTGAAAAAACACAACAAAAAACTGTCATAATAAATATCTAAAAACTCATGAAAATGTAAATGTCATATTCGGTTTTTTTAAATGCAGTTAAGTACTGTATTCTGTATGAAGTTTCAAAAGCAAAAATAAAAACATAAACACTGTACATTCTTTTCTAAGGAAACACCGAATCACCTTCTTAACTCTTATTCTCTCACTCAGCACCAGCTATAATAATAGCCCATAACTTAACCTGTACAGATCACACATAAATAGCTCAAATTTGTCTGTGTACACTTATACATCCCTGTGCATGCACACACACACACACACACAGACACACCTTGTTGTCACAGTCTTTCCCAAAGGATCAAGGAAATACCCTGTTGTACAAAAAACAAAACAAAACCAACAACAATAACAACAAAACCAGAAACAAACAAATAGCAAAAACAGACAAGCAACATTCCTCACTTTAGCCACAGAGGAGCTGGAGCTGCAGGAAATCAGTCCTAGCGTATTCTCAATGCATTTTGGAAGGTTTTGGTATCTGAAACACAAACTGCTAACTGAAGTATCATATACTGTTGTAATCAAAGTATACAAATCATGGAATAAATAAATAAATCAAGGTGACAAGAAAAAAATTAATACAAAAAGAAACCACACACAAACAAGAGAATTTCAAGCAAACCACCATTATCTGCATAGAAATTATCAAACAATTTGGATGTTCAAATCCATTTATTTCCAATAAATGAACACTACTTTGGAAAACTTGGCCGTCAAAACAGCACTAAACAGTCTTAGTCTACCATGCTTTTTTTTTTGACTCACTTTATACACATACACTCACAGACATGCACAAACGTACCCAGGTTCATGCATTCATACACAGTCATACATACAAACACCCCTTAACACATCTACAACCTAGTATGCAACAATTTTGTGTTGTGCACTTGAGTGTTTCTATATTTTTAACTGTTTTATAAAAGGGCCTAGAGCCCTTATTTTGAGATACAAACTCACATTATTATCTATCAAATGAACTTTACACATCTACGACCTATTCTTCAAAATTTTGTGTGTGTGCCACATCAGCAAACGGGCATAGATGCTGTTTGACCAAGACGCAACTTGATTCAGCTACGTTCTCTCTTGTTCAGGCAAACAATGAAGCTGACTGGTCAAATCAATGCTGTTTCAATGTAAACATGCACACTATTAGCTAAGCATCATAACATGAGACCAAGGTTAGTAGTGACTGCCCTGTCCTCATGATTGATAAGTCTGGATCGTCTGGGTGATCTTACCACAGAAACGCATGTGACAATGCTATGTAGTTGAAAATGAACTCGTCAGAACAATTTTGATTTTGGCGTGAAGTCAGAACAAACTGCGATTGAGCGTAACAAATACGGCGAAATTGTAATAGTTGGCATCTCTTTCTATCCTAAACACATCCCAAACCATGACATGCAAACAGTGCACACCACACTCAGTCATTATTATCATCTCACTGTTCCACAGCTTCCTGCAGTCGTGGGTTGTGCAGCATGTCTTGCAGAAGGTCCACTGCATAGTGCTGTGCGGATGTTGTCTTGCTGTTGATTAGGACGCTGAACACAATCTGCAGAACTTGCTTGATGTTCTCTTTGTTGAAGAACACCTGCACCCACCACAAACAACAAAGCTGCTTTGTTCTTTGTTGAAGAACACCTGCACCCACCACAAACAACAAAGCTGCTTTTCTGAACAATGTTTCTCTATACCCCCAACACCATTCACACCCTTCCCCTCCTCTCCTAAATAATGACACTTGAATGTAAAAATCAATACCCTAACGAAATGACTACAATCATCAGTATGTGTGAAAGGGTCATTTAACAAAATTCCTCCTCCTCTCTGTACCCAAAACTCTTGCCTTGACAAAATGCATGCTTTATACATTATAGTCCCATCACAAAATGTGCATTGTGGTACTATGGTCTGTTTTTCATATTCATCATTGGCACTGGTTGCAAAAGTATAGCTAAGCTAAACAAGGAAACCTGTATGTGCTTGAACTAGTAAAAAGGATATATCTACTCACTTACCATGAAAACCTATATATATATATCTATATATATTTATATTTCTCTATTTATAAATCACTAAAGTATCAAACTAATGTTCATCACAAAAATAAGGCTGTATATTTTGTACTGAGTCTGTTCTGCAACAAGACAACAAAAACACACACCAAAAAAAAACAACACTCCTATAATAAACGAAAAAATAATTCTCAACTGCTTCATCAACAACCACAACTTCTATCAATTCTGACTACAGTGGGTTCTGGTCTCTTCCCACATTTTCCTCTTTACACACTTCTGTGCCAAAAGGCATGTTGCAAGAACGACTTTCTTGTGAAAGCCTACAGTTTCAGTTTCAATTTCTCAAGGACGTGCCACTGCTTTCAGGCAAACCCATGTATGCTACACCACATCTGCGAGGCGGATGCATGACAGCAGCATAACCCAACACGCTTGTCAGCCTTGAGTGCATGCATATACATTTGTGAACCTATCAGAGTGGGTTTCTTCTACAAAATTTTGCCAGAGAACAACACCTAAGTTGCCATGGGATTTTTTTCAGTGCGCAACATGCATACTGCACATGAGAACCTGGTTTATCACCTCATCTGAATGACTAGATGCTCAGTTTGATTTTCCAGTAAAACTTAGGAGAAAGGGCCAGACCAGGATTCGAACCCAAACTCTCGCGAATATTGTATTTGCAGATAAGTATCTAAACCACACTGCCACATTCCTCCATTCAAAAGCGGACAACAAGGTTCAGACAAAAAAGCACACCTTATCACCCAGCTCCTCGGTCAGTGACAGACTTATGAACACTGAGAGAGCAAACACAGCAGTCGTCAGGTCCTGATCGGAGAAGAACTTGCACAGTGTTTTGTAGACACGTTGGACATTGTCCTGGTTGAGAAAATACAACAATGACATTATATCAAGCAAACAAACATTTGAGGGTTGCATGGCAAAACCAGCTATCGGTAAAAAATATCCGAGTACTAAAAGATAAAATGAGATGATCTTGTGTATATACGGTTAGCATCGCATAACACACACACACACACACACACACACACACACACACACACTCTTAATGGACAAATAATTCTGGATAGTTTAGTTGCAACATACTGGCTATAATTATGCTATGAAAAAAAGCGCTATCACCACCATATAAATTACAAAGGTACAATGGTATCTTTTCAAAAGGTAGAAATACCAGTTCTCTGATAAAACTGGTGAGCAGAAACAAAACGTTCCCTTTATATCCCAGACCTAACCGACCCAACATCATGCAATATGTAAGAACTGTTAAGTTCCTGGGCACATACTAAAAAAAAAAATTTAAAAAAAAAAAAAGTGCTTAATTTTTTACAAGAAGATGACATCAAATTCACAAACTTATACAAACTCAGTTCAGCTTTTACAGATTTTAAGACTTAAAAAAAAGAAAAAAAAAAAAAAAAAAGAAAGAAAAAAAAAGGAGTGCCTCTATTTCTCTGAACTTCTGCCGACCTTTAATGACTTTAGGAACCCTGGCAACTCAATGCCTGACTCATCATGGAAATCAAATACTACTACTACTACTACTACTAATAATGATAATAATAATAAAATGCTCTTCTATAGTGCTGCTCCCTTACAGAGGGGCTCACTGAGCTTCACAAATTAAATATAACATTACCAAGAAAGAAACAACAATTCTTAAGAAAATTCAAATAACAATCACTCATGGCCTTCCTCAAATTACATGTCACAAAAAAGAAGCAACAATCATCAAGAAAAAGAATCAACCATGAAGAAACAGTCATAATCCTTGCAACATGAACAGCACACACACACACACACACACACACTCACACAATTACACACACACACTCACTCACATAACACACTCGCATAACACGCGATCACACACACACACACATGCATGTTGCCTATAGCCCAGCCAACCACAGTGGGGCCAATTTCAGGACTGACCACCTGTCTGTTCTTCAAACCAGTCAAAAGAACACAAAATAATGTTAACATCTTGATTAAAACAACATAAAAAAAAGAACCAGTTTACAAAACTCACCATGGACTTGATGCGGGCCTGGATGGGGAAGTTGTCATGACACAAGTTGGCCAGCACCCCCAGACATGACTGTGTCACAGCAGTCGGCGGGGAGAGGCTGAAATACACAGTGCCACAGCCCTCAACTTCCCTTAGACATGTTACAACTTATGTAGGGTTCCTTGACGCACTTACTTTTAACAAACTGTCACACTAGTATCTACAGAAAAACAATGACAAAAATGACACAGCGACACTCCTCAATTTCTTTCTAAATGTTTACAATAGTTACACACTTAAAGGTTGCTTAAAATAAGTTATAACTAACTGTCAAACTCGTACCAAAAACAAATACAACAAGAAAGGCAAGGCCTTCAAGACTCACTTGTGATACACTTTAAGCAAAAAAAAAAAAAAAAAAAAAAAAAAAAAGAATTAAAAAAAAAAAAAAAAAAAAAAGTTCAGTGAAATGTGTTCTCTATTCGTTATTATAATTATATAATAAATATTCACATTAAAAAACAAAAATTAAAAAAAAGGTTTCCAAGCAGATTCGAACCAAGGATGTTCAGATCACGAACGATTGGTTTCATCCATTCGGCTGACGCAGGTTCAACAACGACGTTCAAAAATTATTAATTAAGCATGTTCTTTTAGCGGAATAAATCAACAGCGGCGATCAATGTATTAATGCCATTTAAATCAAGCTATTTTGGTATATCTCTGGCATTTAAAAATTTCTTTCAAGTCCAAGGTAAAGGAGACGTTCCTACACACTGCAATGTGTTTCCGTTTCTTTATAGATCTGCAGAGATCCGTGTTCAACAACTCTTTGTGGCAGTCACTGAGAAACTACTATACGGACCATTCAATTTCTCTGTTCTGTTCATTCTAGTTAATTCAGTATCCACTTTAAAACATTCATATGCAATAAACATGTCGATGATTATTTAAGAAATTCTTTTAATTCAGCGGTAAATTCATGCCGTTATCCATAATTATTATGATTCTGTTATATCATCATTATCCTTATTGTTATTGATACTTAGTTTCATGTCGCCTCCCTTCTGTCTAAGACCAAGCTCTAAGTGCTTTACAAATACAGAGTCATTGCACAACAGGCTGCCTACCTGGGCAGAGCCGAATGACAGATGCCTCATCAATTGTTTCCCATGTCATGTTTCTAGTTACCCAAGATAATTTGCCAGATACAGATGGTAACTCACATCTGTTTCACAAGGTAGTTGATGAGTTCATCAACAAAGCTTTCGTGAAAACTGATCCGGTGTCCATACGTAACTCGCTGAAGTAGCTGCAAACACTGAAACACAACAATAAAAAGACATTTATAACTACCGTGCTCAAGTTACTTGTCAACACTAGTAAAAATAATAATAATGGATACCTGTTGAGCGCTTTCCCCCCTTAAAGGAAACTCAAAGCACTTTACAATAAACATTAAACACATACACACACATGCAATAAGTTGAATAACTTACAAAAGGAAGAAGAAAAAGAATAATGATTTAATGTACAAAAGCATGAAACAGCCTCAAAGATTATGTATATTATATTACTTAATTACACACACACACGCCCTGTCCTATAAATAAAAGAATACCTTATGTACTCTGTTGCCCCCTCTGATCCCCCGCACCATTTACCACACACCATTATCCTTTCCATTCTTAAAAATATAAACAAAGAAACATGTAACGCAACAGAAAAAGGCATGCACCAAAAATTTACAGTTATAACAAAATTATATTATAATTGTTGTTATTTGAACTTAGTTACTCAGTGCATCACTCACAATGCCAGTGGCCGAGTATGAAAAAGTGCTTTCAGCATGATATATATCACAACAGAACAAAATACTCACACAAAAAATACATGCGCACACACAAATAGCATGCACAAACCTATGCATGAATGAATACACACACAAATAAGCGAACACAAACATACACAAACACATGAGACAGCACAGATCTTTATATCCATACAACCCCTAAACAAACAGTGCTAACAAAAGACAACCAGTCTTTAACTAGTTTAAGACAAAAAAAGTCAACGCACAACAAGAGTGAGGTTGTCATCAGGAGAACCACCAAACGTCTTGAGAATGCCAGCCAGCACATGGTCCATGTTGAAAGACTCCTGCATCATCCCACACAGCTCCACATCCTTCACTGGAAAACAACAATGAAACCCAGTGAAACACTGCAATATAAAACATTAATAACAACAGTGAACCCCAGTAATGTAGGCAGTCAGGAATCATGTGGCATGTATGGTGATTAAAATAAAACCCTTTATCATTATGAATCTAAATCATAATTAAGGCAAAAACAAACATGTCAATGGAAAGTTACTAACAGTTTTGAACTTCCTCAGTATCTCGCAACAAATTATAAAGCACTGAAAAAAATCATAAAGCTATAAAGGAAAGAAAAGGAGCTCCTCTTCACTTCATCCCGCCACAACCAAACACACACACACACACACACACACACAAGATAAGTGGAGAGAGAAGAGACAGAAAGAAAAAAAAAGTCATAAAACACAAAGCAAAAATCACAAGAAAAGAAAACAAGCCAACAAACAAAAAGAGGAAAAAGAAGAAAATTAAAGTAGATGAAATGAAACAAACAAAAAATACAGGAAAGAATATAAAAAAATAATGAAATAAAAGAGAACAAAAACAAAATAAATAATCCAAACAAAAAGAAAAAAAAGAGAAAGGTTAAATGAACACAAACACACATCATTTCTTCTCTCCCTTAACTCTGTGAAGAGTCTTTGGGGTGCCGCACAGAACTGCTTGAACACCACTTTCCTTGGTTGCATGTCAAAGCTTGGGTCTCAGTCACACACACACACACACACATGTGCACAAACACGACTCCCACACACAGAAAACCTGTGACTGAGACTGACCCAGGTTGGTGAAGATGTGCAGACACTGCAAAACCAGTCCTGGCTTGCTGCTGGCGGTGCTGATAATATCCCTGAGGCAGGTTATGCAATTAACAGTCGCCATCTCGTTGGGTCGAAGCGACTTCAGTGACTCACTGCGAGCCGACACCGTCTGCAACATCTGATGGCCAGGGCAACAGGACACAGGTACATAATAATAATAATAATAATAATAATAATGGTATTTATATAGCGCTGAATCTTGTGCAGAGACAAGTCAAAGCGCTTTCGCACCAGTCATTCACACGCATGCATAACTCTAAAACTGTAGAAACTAAAGACAAGGAAGAGGCAGGCAAGGGAGGCTATTTTGGGAAGAGGTGGGTTTTAAGGCCAGACTTGAAAGAGCTGAGTGTGGAGACTTGACGAAGCAAAAGAGGAAGTTCATTCCAATTGCAAGGTCCAGAGACAGAGAAAGAACGGCGGCCAACTGTCGAGTGTTTGAATCTGGGTATGCGTAAACAGAGTGGATCTGAAGCTGATCGTAGTGAGCAAGATGGAGTGTAGAGGTGAAGGCAGCCGCAGAGATAGGAAGGGGCAGTTTTGTGAATACATCTATAACATAGAGTGCTGATCTTGTACATTATTTGGTGTGAGACAGGGAGCCAGTGGAGATGTTGCAGAAGAGGAGTGATGTGCTCAGATCTTTTCTTTCTGAGGACGAGTCAGGCAGCAGAGTTTTGTATGCAGTGAAGGGACTGAATGGATGAAGCAGGCAAACCAGACAACAGAGTTACAGTAGTCAAGGCGAGAGAGAATGAGAGAAACAACAAGTCTAGATGTTGCGTCAGTGGACAGATATTTCCGGACGGCACTGATGCGCTGCAGTTGACAGTAAAGGTACATCAGAATTATAAAAGTATGGAAGGCAAAGGCAAAGAAAAAGAACAAAAAAAGTCATACTTATAGCACCAGCTACCAACTCCATACGTCATCACCACCACTCCCAAAAGTGTATACTGAGCATCATGAAGAAAAGCACAAATAAAATAAATGTAGCCAAGCCAAGCATTGATCCCCAATGATATTGTGTTGACTACATTTTGAGATTTTAACTGTTTCAGTGTTTGTCATCATGTGCTGTGGCATTTTTAGTACTTCTAGTTCTACACAAAAAATGCGAAGTTATGGATGAATACATCATATCTACTTTGTCACTGCCAAAATGATTTATTTATTTATTTTTATTTTTATTTTTTACAAAATGTAAGTCTGTAAGTGCTGACACAGAAGAATCATTACAGGATTTAAATAAATTTTAAAGGAAGGAACTTAAGCAGATACGACAAGAGGTTTGACATAAACATAAAAACAACCACCAAGAGATGGGATACTTTTAATTATTCATAATTTCCATTTCTCACTGTTTACTTCCATCTGAATACTTACTTCTAACTGATGCAACAGGTAACTCATGTTACTGTTGCTGCGGTTGTTGTTGTACTGGTCGGCAGCCATGCCAACTGCTTTGATACAGGATGAAATCTCCATCCTCTAGTCTTTTTTTCTTGCCAGGTGTGTCAGTTTCTGTTAGAAAAAACAACAACAAATGCTGGTGAGTATAACGGAAACAGACTCTGAAAAAGATCATTATTTCTTTCCATGTGTTTGTCACAGTAAGGAAACACCATCCAACTTTTTATATATAAGAGTAACATCATTTATTTATGTCACTATATGTTTTACTGTATATATATATTAGTATCATTACCATATTTCTGTAAATTGTTGTGATTGAGGACAGAAGGAGATCTGGAAAAGGCAAGGAGGCTGGAGGGAGAGGGACTGGGGGTAGCATTAAGGTGGTGGGAGAAAAATAGGAAACATAGGTACTATTATTTGTATTAAGTATCATGAGAAATATGGAATATAATTTAACTGGTACATATTAATTTAGGAGTGAGCCTGAATACAAAATGAACTTGATGACAATTACAGTATCAAAAAATATCCACAAATACTTTCTACATGGAGGTATTTAACTAAACAATTATAGAGCTGCCTCTTTTCACTCTGTCTGCTTTATTGCCATATATTGGTCGTCAGTCTTCCCAAACATTACACAAATACTTGAAATAGACCACATCATTAATTAGGTTCCTTTTAGTTTTACCTGTTCCCCAGTATTCCTTTTCTGTTTACTAACTTGTGCTGGCAAAAAAGAAAAAAAAGAAAAAAGGCGCCGAGTCACAAAATCCATGGCAACTCAGATACAGACAGTGCAACACTGCCACTGTAATTGTATTGACTCACTCAATCATTGCATGTGATTTTTGTGAGCCATTCAATTTTCAAAACTGTTTTATTTGTATGTTTTATCACTTTGCCTGTGGAAGATTATTGTGTCAAGTTTCATTTCATCATGAAAGAAACCATCACATTTGATTTTAAGTATTTCAGCTTGTGTTTATTTTCTGTCAGGTATTTTGTATTAAATCGCAAGGTAAATACAGTAGCAACTATAGTATGCTTTTGTGAAAGTTTTTTCACTCTTGCCTGCAATCAAGTTTTTCATTACACTTTCTGTCAAGTCTCCCACTTGTTCTAATTGTACTGTGAAGACTGATTCAGAGTCAGCTGACATTTCAGCCCAACAACTTTACTCAATAAGTCATTTTGAAATAATTACAATGTAACTTTTGTTTTGCTTTAAGCAGTCTGCTGATTGTTGTGTCTCTTGAAACCTCTATTGTCCATACTAATTATTCATATCAATAATCTATTGTCACCACTCCACACAGACAAGCAACAGAAAACTTACAATAGATGCATGATGTTGGCTAAGAGTAAGACTTGGACATGTACAAGTTTAATGAGAGTTGAATGCAACACTGCAATAAGAGAATAAAAGATTGTTACAATAAATTGTTTTCTATTACTCTTTTTTGCCACAACAGATTTCTCTATGTGAAATTCGGGCTGTTCTCCCCAGGGAGAGCGCACTTCTACATTGACAGCACCACCCATTATTTGTATTTTTTCTTGTCTGCAGTTGTTTTTTTTTAATTTTTCCTATCAAAGTGGACTTTTCTACAAAATTTTGCCAGGGACAACCCTTTTGTTGCAGTGGGTTCTTTTACATGCACGAAGTGCATGCTGCACACAGGACCTCAGTTTATCATCTCATCCAAATGACTAGCATCCAGACCACCACTCAAGGTCAAGTGGAGGGGGAGAAAATACATTACTGGCAACCGTGCCAGGATTCGAACCCGTGTGCTCAGATTCTCTCACTTCCCAAGCGGTTGTGTTACTTCACCATCACTTCACATATGGTTACAGAAGGTGTTGGTTGTAAAATATTTCTCACTTTGGATAAGAAGTGTCCAACATTTCAGGTCTGTCTTCAGGGACTGTGTTAGTAGGAAATGACAGTGCAGGTAAAAGCAGAGCTTAAGAAAAGTGTTAAGTATAAATCAGTAAAGGAAGGCGATAGTGAACAGAGAAGGGAGTAGAGATCTAGAATTAGAGAAGGTGGGAGAAGAAGATCCAGAATGGGAAGGGGCGTGGGGGGCCGGGGGGGTAAAGTGGCTGGAAAAGAGGGTTACCACCTGCATTATCAGTATCAGTATCTCAAGGAGGCGTTACTGTGTTGGGACAAATCCTTTACTGCGTTGGGACAAATCCATATATACACTACACTACATCTGCTGTGCAGATGCCTGACCAGCAGTGTAACCTAGCACTTATCCAGGCCTTGAAAAAAACAAAAACAAAAAAACAACAAAACCACCACACCTTCAGAAGACATGGAAACACACATAATCACCAGCCTTGACAGAGTGGCCAGTGGCATCACCAGACCTCCACTTCCCACTCACTAACTGCTCTCGCTTTCCTTTTTCCACTAAAGCTGTTGTTGCTAACATGCATGATTTGATGAAACAGTAAATGAACGTGTTCTACATTGTCCGAACGATTGAGCTGTAAACACTATACTGATGTCTACAAAAAAAGTGTTGGTGATCTGTCTACTGTTTACATTTATTGATTTACAGAGTAGAAAGCAGACGTACACAATATTACAGTCAAAACACTACATGTTCAGACTTGATGTTGAATATGGGGCTGCAGATCTGCCTTTGTCGTAAGTTCATTTTGGCAAGCGAATCGGTAACTAATCATATTGTAGTTGTTATAGAGGTTACAGTAGTCTGCAATTTAAAAGTAATGTGTATGTACCACCTTTCAACGATGCCACGGAGTCTGTTGGTTGTCTAATGAAGGCTTTAGGAATCTCCAGGAAAGAAGTCCATTCAAACTACGCGCCCTGTAATCTCGCGGTCGCGAACTTTTCTCTTTCATAATACCATCATCACTTTTTTATGGATTTCAGTAGCAAATCTAAATTATTTCATTTTTACCATAAATGTCTATACGTAAGGAAAGCTAGACAATAATGGAAATTTTGTTGCGTTTACTTTTTTTTTCCTCCAGAATGTTATTGATCAAAATGGCTGCGCCTATGGGGCGATTGTGAAAGTACTGTTCAGTGCGTGCGTTCTCTCTCGCTGTCCCTCGACGTATCGCATTTCCTCAAGTCGCTTCGATCCTATGTGTGTATCATGATAATCATTCTGAGTATACGCACGTTTGCTGTGCCATAATGAGTTTTGTTTGTCACTCCTTCAGTCCCGGTGTATGTGTCTGTGTCTCAGTGCATGTATGTGGGAGGGGGGGGGGGGGGGGGGTACGGGCAACTCAAAGGCAACCGAGGGGGGAAAAACAGAAAGAAAAAAAAAGAAAGGTAGGGCCGACTTTTAAGAAAAAGAAAAAAAAAAGACACATTGCATGCACCTGTGTACCAGCTCGAGCTAAGCACTTTTGTATATTATTAATCAACTTCATGATTGTGGACACTGAACGGATGATGTATGTGCATCGGAGTGCAGCAATATATGGGGAAGATGTTTGCAGACATCATGATCATGAGAAGCCGGTGATCTGCTGTCCCCAGTTTAATAGTTGTTGACTACAGCAGTTATGTCTAATCAGTAATCTACCCAGACTTCTTTGATTATTAAAAAAAAAAAAAAAAGCAAAAAAAAGCAGCAGCATTACATGCCATGTGATGAAGGCCAGCAGTATGGTGACAAAGGTGCATCATTCAATTGTTGGGGACAGAGATCTAACCAGCTTTTTTTTTCGGCAGATGTGGTGCAGTGTTATCAAGATCAGTTCACATGATATGATGCCATCTTGAAACTGAAACAAAACAGGGAAGAAGTAACTGTGATAAAAAGCCCACTGTCTGACCACAGGTCAATTATAAATTTGGATGAATGTATACTTCATGAATGCTATGTAGCTTCCGTTACTGGTTTTCAGTCAGCCTTCTCTCTCTCCCACCCACCCTATCTCTCCATCTCTCTTTCTCTCTGTCTGTCAGACAGACTACAACTAACAGTAAATCTCAATAATACCAATATTATAGTTTTCCGCAATGGAGGTCATCTTTCGACTCATGAAAAATGGTGCTATGGTGATAGGGAAATAAAAGTAACAAATACATATTAAATATTTAGGAATGTTATTCACAACTAAATTGAGTTTGATGTCTACATGGGATGAAGCAAATGGAAAAGGGAAAAAAGGTGTAATCCAAATTATAAAATAACGTAGGAGACTGCGTTCGACTGACACACAGCTTTTCTGGAAACTTTTTGACATACAAATTGAACCACCCTTGAACTATGGATCGGAAATATGGGGACTCATGTCAAATAACCAAATGGAAAAGGTACATACATTTGCAATGAAGCACTTTCTTGGTGTCCCATTACACTCATCAAACACTATAATGTATGGCGAAACCAGCAGGTACCCTTTGCATATTAGATCAGTTGTAAAATGCATAAAATATTGGCTCAAGCTAACAATCAATATTTCAAAGAGAGTATATTAAGATTAAAACAAATAAATGGCATAAAATCTGCTTTGCGAAGCTCAGATGGAGAGCACTTGGACTGAATGCCAACAGAAGATTGTTCAATTCAGACATAGCAACATCTCCTTGCCCAGTGTGTGGCGCAAGCCCAGAAGATGAAAATCATTTCATGTTTAACTGCAAAAGATATGATGAATTGCGAAAAAAAACTGTACCATTTCTATACAGCTCCAGCGCAGAGAAAAGATTTGTTCGGCATACTGATGACAGAAAATGAAGATAAAATATGTATCTTGCAAAATATGTATCTGATACAATAAATATATGGAAAACGTCCGTCATCGGTCCAAATATTTGTTAATCAATAAAAATTAGTATGGGTTCTATGATGAAAAGACATAGATAAAAAGGAAGGGCTACATTTGGATGGTCAATCTCGACATAGTAATTATATGTGTTCGTATTGATATGATGGGTTTTGATGTTCAGGCATAAATAATTATTTCAGGACTTATATGTACTTTAGTATGTGTTTGTATTGATATGATGTGTGTCGATGTTACATACATAAATATTTATCATTTGATTTATATCATGTACTTTGTTTCCTGTGTACTGTCCAAACCTTGGTGATGAACGACTGAAAAAAAGGCACATTATCCCCCTGTCATATGTACTTTAAGCAAATGACAAAGTGCCAGTGTTGCAAATCTCTTATTAGTTTATGTTGTTTCAATTCAGTTTTCCTTTCTGTTCCATTTTGTCTATTTTGCAACATTTTATTCTGATTAGTACCTACTATGTCACTAGAGCTTTTCAGTTAATGACATTAAACATTTCAGTGTTCAGTGTTCTTTCTCTCTGTCACCTTCTCTCTCTGTCTCTGTCTCTCTGTCTGTCTGTCTCTCTCCCTCTCTCCAATCCTAGTACTATTGTTCAGAAACCAGCAGTGGAAAACACATTTCCTGTTTTCCATGCGAAATAACTGAAACACTGTTTTTTTCTTTCAGGTTTCAGTCTTACTGAACAGAATGCAGAAATCCCAGCAGAAAGTCTTCCTTGGGCAAGCTTTGTCAGCATGTGCAGACTTCCTGACAGAATACCTCCCACTGGCCAATGCTCATGCTGTGGACTTCATCATTCACGATGCCTGGAACACCGTGCTGCCCTCACGCATCCAGTGTGAGCTGCTGGCTCTGTCAGAAGAGCAACTCTTTCAGTTACCATCAAACTGCATTTGTCATGAACCATACTCACCACACAAGCCAAGCAAGGCACCAGAAGAATGCAAACAGAATACAGAACTTGAAAAACGTTTTGGAGATGTTCAGCTACATACTGATGAAGTTAAAATGTGTGAGGGGAAAAGTGAATGGGCCAGTGATACACACAGTGCTGAATCAGAATCAAACGGTGAAGTCCTCAAGAAAGAGACAAAGAAAAATCAAGATTCAAAAGGAGCTGTCTGGAATCATGATTCACTCAGAGTTTTTTTGGAGGCGGTCAAAGAGCATTGTTTGGACAGGCTGCTGAGTCTGAATGAGTCAATGGACAACTTAAGTTCTTGGTTAGACAGCAGAGATGGGTGTGGGGTGAAGAGGGTGCCGTTTGTGCATGCCTTCATGAATGAGAAGAAGATGCATGAAGTAGAAATGATGGCCGATTTATGTGCTCGGATATTTGACAGATCATCTGCTGATCTTGTGAGTATTCTGTAAAGTTGTGATTATTAATGAGTGTCTCTGTATTTTACATCAGTGATGCATGATGTTAACTAGATAAGTAAACATCCAAGATGTTATGAATTTCCTCTCCCCCCATCCCCCTTCCCTTTCCTTCACCATTATTCACCATGATTATTGTTGGAGGTGGGCTGAGGGAGGTTAGGTTGTTTTTTATTTACTCAATATTTGTATGCTTGTTAACACAACAACATTGTCTCAGACACCACCACCCACCCCTATTCAAGTTTGAACTTCATGACTGCAGCCTGTTGTGCCCTTGTAAAAATGTCTTTTTTAGTCCAGCTGCATTTGTCAGTATACAGTGTGCGCGTATTTTATATTCACTCCAACTACATGCCTGTCTTTAACAAAGTATGTTTACAGTAGTAATGCAAGCTGATCTTGTTCTGTCTTACAAGCTTGCTTGATTTGTCATGTCTTGAAAGTTCAAGTTGCCTTGTCTTGTCCTGTCTTATCAATAAATATGGCATGAATTGATGAAATTAGTGCCATCAAGTAAATAGCATTTCATCCAACAGTGATTGTGTCAGTCTTCTGTGTAACAGGTGATCGACATAGGGAGTGGCAAAGGCTACCTCAGCACCCATCTCTCTCTGCAATGCCATCTGCCCGTCATCGGCATCGACTCACAGCCACACAACACATCGGGTGCAGTACAGCGTGCAGTGAAACTGGAGAGACAGTGGAACACCTTGGTGAAACATGAACAGAAAAAGGCGGAGAAGAAGGTTCAGCAGCAAGAGTTCCATCTCGGAATAACAGCAGAATGTTCCATGTCCTCTGACATGTCTTGTGATACAGCACAGGGACAGTCAAGTTATGTTTGTAATGATGCATGCTCATTAATCTCTAACAAGGACAGTCATCAGAAAAAAGCTAAACACCAAATACATCAGTCTAAAGGTAGCAAAGAAGATTCAGAATCAAAGTCAAATCAAAATTCAAACTTTTGTAGCAAAAATCAAAACTCCAGGTCAGAATCTACACGACTACCTAACAAAAATGAGACAGACACGGCACACCTACCGCAACGAAAAGAAGAACTCAAACGAGCCGAAACACAAACTGAGCGGTCATCAAAAGCAAGTTCAAAGCACATCGCCGTGACCATGTTTGTCGACCCAGACACCTGTCTGTCCGAGCTTGTCGACGAGTCCATCAATACGCTTTGTCCAGAGAAGCAGGCCCAAGATGTGAGGCTGCTGCTGACAGGACTGCACACCTGTGGTCCCCTGGGTGCCAGCATGCTGCGCCTGTTTGTGAAGGACGAGGCGGTGAGGGTGGTGTGTGGGGTGGGCTGCTGCTACCAGCTCATGCAGGAAAGGTTCACAGGTGATTCAGGACTCTGGCAGAATCCTTGGAAGTATCAACAGGAATCAGGAAGACTGATGGGTAACACACAGCTTGAATGTTGTTTTGGTGGTAGTGGTGGTGGTGGTGTATTGTGTCATATCTGATGGTGGTGGTGTTGTGTTGTAGATATATTGTTTGTAGTTCTTCGGTTTTTTGATTGCCTTGTTTAATTTCGAGCGGTTTTAACCCCTTTGTCTTTTTATTTATTTATTTTTTTAATGCATGGGATGTGTAATTTGCTAGTAAGGTGTTAAGTAAATGTCTTCAAACTGTGAATGATGTAACAATGTTACACACTTGATTACTTATCGCATATGATTTAAAATTGTATTTGGGGAATCACATGTTTGTGCAGTGATGCATTTTAACGTCATTTACATTGTCTTCAATCTTTTTTTTTAATTTAAAAGACAGTCCAGCGTTGTTTTCAGTTTAAACTTTAAAAATCAAAGCATCTAATTCTGTCACTGATTTTTTCCATTGTTTTCAAACATTTCAGAATTCGTGCCCGACCAGATGGAAGGAGACTTTCCATTGAGCAGTGTTCTGCTGGACAGGAAGATGGCCATTGGTCGCACAGCCCTTAACATAGCATCTCTGGCACTGCCGCGGATGGCTCAGTCTGCTGAGGAGGTAGGCTTTCTTCAGTTTGATATTTACCATGATATTGTGCCATCAATTCTGATAATTACTCATTCAGTGTAATAAGCATGCTTATGAGGAAAATTAAAATGAATCAAAAAACAAAAACTGAAAATAAATTAAATCAGTTTAGGTTAGTCTGATTGAATGATGAATTGTCATCCATTCATCATTTACACATGTATACATGAGGCACCATGACAGAAATGGTTAGGTGTTGGACATCTGATCCAGTGTTCAACAGTGATCAGGGCTCGAGGCCCCGTCTCAGCATGGTGTTATGTTATGAGCTAAGGCATTTTTCTTTAATGACTACCAAGTTAAACCGATTTCTCAGTCAAAGAAGGCTACTCACTTGTGTAGCTTTCGTTGGCGATCCGGCCGGCTTCTTCAGCGCAACTGCTGGGTAGAGAACTAGCAGCTGCGCACATCACCGTGAGCGAACTCACGACAATGCGACTTGACGAATGAGGAGTACACCGAAGGCAGTTTGCGTCGGCCCCGGTTGAGGGTGGGGTTCCTGGCGGTGATGTGGACTGCCTCCTTTACTCCCCTCTGGAACCATCTTGCTTCTCTGTTGAGAACTTGCACATTGCACTTTTCTTTGATTCTCCTCACTCCACTCAGGTGTGAATGGGGGTACCTGACATTGGTTGGTGATGATTAAAATGACAAAAGGAGAAGACTGGGTCCCGATTTCCGTCAGTTCCAGAGCTGATCCCAAAACATATGGTTCAAATTCACTGCCACAATGGCCATAAAAGGCAATGGGGCATGTAATTTGTTTAAAAAAAAAAAAGTATATTTGTGTGTTATATGAGTGCTTATTTTATACTCTCTTTGTTGCTGTGGTTTTGCAGCTGCAGGGCAAAACCTACTACCCCCGGGCGCTGCTCCAGGCCTTCATCCACAGCAAGCTGGGCCACATTCCTCAGGACCTGAAGAAACTGCGCAAACTGGCCAAACAAGCCAGTGGGCCTGTGGACTATGTCAGGAGAGCCATACAGAAACTGAATATCCCTGGTTGTCAGGTGAGTGTTTTGCAGGCAACCATATATGAATTGAATATCCCTGGTTGTCAGGTGAGTGTTTTGCAGGTAACCATACATAAATTGAATACCCCAGGTTTTCAGGTGAGTGTACCACAATCATATGAATTGAATATCCCTGGTTGTCAGGTGAGTGTTTTGCAGGCAACCATATATGAATTGAATATCCCAGATTGTCAGGTGAGTGTTTTGCAGGCAACCAGATTCTGAATATCCCTGATTGTCAGGTCAGGCAAACAGTGTTCATGTGTTTGTGTTCATGTGTTTGTGTGTATTCACTGTTTATAATCTGTGTTGTGCCAGTAAGAAAATTCAGTTGAACTGATGTCAATTTACAAAGATGTACAAGGTAGCCTGAACTGTCAAAGGGTTTTGCTACCTTAAGTAACTTTTTTTTTTCAGCGCATCAGTTTTTATTGTTTGTTAATGTTGTTTTGATCAGTTAAGATGATTAATATGTTTTTATATTCGTCCATACACCAACGAAAGTGAAAGATATTAAATCTTGAATGTTGTGTGTGTGTGTGTGTGTGTTGCTTGTTTGCTTGCATACAATCTGTCTATATCTGTTTATCTCTGTCTGTCTGTCTGTCTATCTACCTATCTGTCTAGATCTGTCTGTCTGTCTTTATCTATGTATCTATCTATCTATATATCTATGTATCTGTATGTGTGTGTGTGCATGCATGTTTTTGTTTATAGACAAGAGCTCATTCTTCACAGCAGACGTGATATGATTTTCCATATGGATGTACATATGTATGCTGCAAAAGATCACAGAAGGATCCAGTGGCTCAAAGTATGAGCTGTTTTTTTACAGGCGACTGAGGAGGAGATTGATCAGTTCCACGCCCAGCACCGCCACATGGAACAGAAGATGGCAGCTTTCTTCCAGCTGAGGGCGGTTCTGGCACCTGTTGTAGAGACAGTGGTGCTCCTGGATAGAATGCTGTACTTGATGGAACAGGTGGGTTGGTTTGTGTGTGTGAGTGGGGGGGGGGGGGGTGCATGTGTATGTGTATGTGTGTGCTTTTGTGTGTGTATGTGCTTGTGTGTTTGCGTGTGCTTATGTGTGTGTGTGTGTGTGTGGCTTTGAGTGTGTGAATAGGTTATGCTATGTGGAGGAGATGGGAGGGGTCTAGAAGATTTTTTGATGAAATGAGGTGAGGTAAATTGTCATTCCCACCACCTTCACCACCCTTCTGATCCTTCTTCAAGTCCCACCACCCATACTCCTTTTTTTTTTTTTTTCTTTTTTCTTTTTTTGTCTCTCTTTTCAGCAGGTTTGGGAAGATGGTTTCCATGCCTTGATGTTTCTGAGGAAACCCTCAGTATACATTTGCGATAGACAAACATGTAGGTGTTTGCAGCTTTGTGTGTGTATACATGTATGCATGTGTATACCTGGACATGAAGGCATGTTTTGTGCATATTCATAAATGTGTGTTTATGGGTTGCATGAGAGAGAGTGTGTGTTTTGTGATGCATGTTGTTTGTGCCTTGTCTTTCAGCAGATAATAATGTTCCCCCCAAAATGGTTGTTGTGCTGTACTCAAATGTCTTTGTCATCCTACATTGTGGTTAAAATTTCCAGGCAGAGTTTGTGAAGATTTTGTCACTTCCTTAATGTATTACCTCCCTTGTATTATGAACATGTGCCATAAGCTCAGCACTTTCAAAGATGAAGGGCACAGAGACTAAAGCCAGTATTGAATGATAGTGTTTACTGCTTCAGTAGGCATGCAGATGCACTTCAGTAGATTGCTTTATTTCTTTTCTCATATTTGGGAGTCAGAAGACTAATTCCTTTTTAAAAAGAATCTTACTCTATCCCTCAATTTTGTTTTAATAGCCTTTAACCAGATACCCTTTAACCTTGGTTTTAAAATCCTTGGATGTCTCTTCATTTTAATTCTACAGTGTGTGTGTGTGGGGGGGGGGGGATGTATGGGTGTGGGTGTGAGTTTATGTGCTGGGTACACTAGTTTGTCAGAGAGTGGTCTGTGAGACTGCAAATTGTTAATGCGTTGTGCATCTGTGTGCATGTGTGTATATGTGTCTGTGTCTGTGTGTGCATGCAGCTTGCGTTGGTCTTTAATTGTGCATGTGTGGGTTGTCATTGGTTCACTAAGCATAGCCTATTTTCTTTCTTGTTTTTATTTCAATCTTTTGCCTCATACATATCTTTCCTGGCACTATATTTCATATTATTTTATGTTACTGAAATTATATGTATTACATTTTTTTAATTGATATGTATTTTTCAAGTTTATTTATTTATTCTTATATTTATTTGTATATCTTATTTATCTTATTTCATTTCTGTTCATTTATTCATTCATTTGTTTGGCTCTCAAGGCCTGATGAGCACAGTATCAGAATCAGTATCAGTAGCTCAAGGAGGCGTCACTGCGTTCGGTCAAATCTGTATACGCTACACCACATCTGCCAAGCAGATGCCTGACCAGCAGCGTAACCCAACGCGCTTAGTCAGGCCTTGAGAAAAAAAAGAAAAAAGAAAATAATAATAATAAAGAAAATGAAAAATAGAATAAAATGAAAAAAAAAGATTAAAAAAAGACAAATAAATAAATAAATAATAATGATGAGCACATTGACTTATAAATGTGAAGGTCAGGCATCTGCTCACCCCCGTTCTTTTTGTTCTTTTTTATAGCAGATGTGGATCTGTCTGCATGCTCTGACACCTTTTTATAGCAGATGTGGATCTGCCTGCATGCTCTGACACCTTTTTATAGCAGATGTGGATCTGTCTGCATGCTCTGACACCTTTTTATAGCAGATGTGGATCTGCCTGCATGCTCTGACACCTTTTTATAGCAGATGTGGATCTGCCTGCATGCTCTGACACCTCCTTGAAACTGAAACCTCAGTTGTGTATAATTCAGTGGTCGTGTATCAATGGATGGCCTTGTACTGATTGAGGGTCTTGCCCAGACTGATGGATGGTCATGTATCATCTGATTGCGTTGCATCAATTGATGGTTTTATTGTCAGGATTGCGTGGAGAATGCGTTCCTCGTGCGTCTGTTTGACCCAGTTGCCTCCCCTCGCTGTCACGCCATCATCGCCTTCAAGGAGGAAGACAGTCTGAAACCTTCTCACCTCTTCTGAACTCCACAGCGTCTCTGTCAGAATTAACTTCCTTTTTGAGCAGAAACCAAAGAATGTAATCTAATGTTAAGTGTACCTGTGTGTGTGCTACAAAAATGTGTGTGTCTGGGTGTTTGAGTGTATGCATGTGTACGTGTGTGAAATAAAAGCAGATTGACTGTGCTTTGTAATAAGATGTCAAGAGAGTGAAAAGTATTATGCTAAATTAAAAAGGATGGGTTGCCCATGAGTATTTTCTAAGTTTAATCAGTTATAACCATGTGTGTGTGTATGAGTGTGTGTGTTTGTGTGCAATGTTTTTGATGTATGTTTGCATTTATGCCTTGTGGTATTATTCAATATGTGTGCATGGTGTGTATGTTATCTGCATGCATTTGTGTGCGTGGATATCAGTTTTTTGTTGTGGATGTATAGATGACTTCAAGTGCACATGACAGTGGTCTGGTTTGGTTTAATTTACTTTTATGTGTGCCTGAGAGTGGACGTGCAGTATTTAATGCCATTGAGGAATTCACTTAGTGTGGAGTTCTGTTTGTCAGAGTGAAATATTTTTCTGCTGTGGCAAAGTGTGTATTCAATACATAATGGAGACTGTGTTTTACATTCAATACATATTGGAGATCATGTTTTACAACAGTGAATAGATCATTTTGAAATCAATGTGTATGTGTGTTTGTATGTGTATACATATGCGTGTGTGGAGTCTTCAATTTTCCACCTTAAGTGATATAAAGTGTACATGTGTGTGTGTGTGTGTGTGTGTGTGTGTGTGAAAATGTATGTTTTACTTTTCTCATAATTTGTCAACAGTAGTCTTTTTTTCTTTCATTTATTTCATTAATGACCTATCTGACACTACACTGACATCTCCCAAATATCAGTGCAATGAGATGGTGTGTAGTGACAATGCCACATTTAAATTTTTTTTTTTTATATATCCAGGATCAAACTTGAAATCTTCTGAATGCAAACTCAGTTAACGCTCAGCCATGTGAAGTATGGCTTAGGTATCTTACCCTAGTGATGCAGTTCCTCCCTCCTCTCTACACATCTCTGCTGGCTTTCCATCAATGCTTCCCCAGATATACCCCACTTCCTTCCTCCCCTTCTTGTTATTCACCTGTCTTCTTCTGTATTGTAGACAGTTTCTTTTTTTTTTTTTTGCTCACCCATCATCTGTACTGTTTCAGTAGCATTACTCCCATGCCGCTCATTCCAAGTCTTCCATACACAGCCACACCCGGATTCGCCTGTCGCAGTCCCAGTGCCGGCAGTCCATAGGGAACCATTGGTGCTAGGTTGCCAGAGGCCACACACCATATGAGACCCTGCACTGCTGCTGAGCCACTTTGGTGGTGTTCGGCAGTGCCTGTTCTGATTTACCACACTTTGGACACCACCTACAAAGCTCTCTACTGACGACAATAGTGATAACACTTTTAGAAGTAGAGAAGAAAAAGTCCCTACAAGGCACTTTTTTCCTTACCTTATGAAGAATAAGATATCAAAGACTTAAATGAAACTATACGGAACACAATGAGGGGAAAGTATGGCTGTCAAAGTCGTTCACAAGCTACAAAGTCCCATGCCTCTGTTCTTCGAACAACACAACCTTCACTGATGAACCAAGACCCAAATCCTGAACAACTTGACCTTTCTAAGGACTCTCTGCCAAGAGGTCGTTGAACTCTGGTCAAGTCGGGGGATAAGTCGTGTTGGCCTAGAGGTTACACATCCATCTAGGAAGCAAAGGAATCTGAGCACACTAGTTTGGATCTCCCCCTCCACTAGAACCTGAGTGGTGGTCTGAATGCTAGTCATTTGGATGTGTCGATAAACCAAGGTCCCGTGTGCAGCATGCACTTATCGCACATAAAAGAACTGAAGGAAACAAAAGGGTTGCCCCTGGCAAAAATCTGCAGAAAAACCCACTTCGATAGGAAAAGAACTAAAACTGCAGGCAGAAAAATACAAAAAAAAATGGGTGGCGCTCTCAGTGTAGCGATGCGCTGTCCCTGAGGAGAGCAGCCCAATTTTCACACTGTGAAATCTGTTGTGACAAAAAGAGTAATACAATACAATATAGTAACTCAATACAATATGCTATCGACAAACCTTACCAGGTGTAGGGCTACACCCACCACACATCAGACAGGCCGCAGTGCCTGTTTAGTGATGGACGATGGTGGTGGGACAAGGGTGAGGATTGGAGCGGTGAAGATTAACAGGGTAGTTTCACTAGCTGTGACCGGAAAGCTGGCATGGCGGGCAGACTGTTCCAGTTGAACAGTTCAGGGGGTGGGGGGTGAGGAGAACGTTTTGTGTACTCAGTTCTGCAGTAAAGAACGGGACGGGGATGACTTTTAAAGTTAAGATACAACTTTGTTGTCAGTAAACACAGAAATTTATCTTTTGGCTCGAGTACACGTGACATTGGAACAAATATATATCAAAGTGTAAAAGTACAATCACTTTTGGAACATGACCATTCACAACATATGCATCACATACGTTTTCCCAGATCTTGTTTTAACAGTTGCCAACAGAACAGTGGGGGTCGTCTGTCTCTTTAGCCTTCATGTTCCCGTGACGACTCGTAAGTCGATGGACTGATTATGAGTAAATGACTTGGCCGGCAAGTCAATATTATTCCCGGGTGACTGGACGGGTGCAGAAGCTGAAGCATATTTGTAGCTGATATATTGATCAGGTGCTGGTGAAACCTGTATAAGTTGCAGAGCATGAAGTATCTCTAGCAGTCCTAGGAAGGACCAGTCGAGGGACTCCATCATGAGGTCCACGCAGAATGTGTGTTTGTGCAAAGTAGCCTTATATGGACATACTGGACAAGCATTTATATTATTACAAACTATATATAAAAAGGTCAGCTGAAGGGCATGTGTCCACTGTGTTGCTATAACTTGCAATGTTGAGAAGGGTAGTACACTGTAAAGTTATCAGTGGATATGAAATAACAAAAGAGAGTTATGAATGGCAAATATGAAACTGAACAAAAGTAAGGTATTTGTTGTTATAACTTATTCGTGTAATATATCCTACTTTCACGCACTGTCTTCCCTGTCATTAATCACCCAGTGACTGTCTCCTTTTGTCTTTGGTTTCCCTGTGTTTGTCCCAGTGTGCCATGGTTTTCATTCTTTCTTCCTCTGTCTTTCCCTGCATTAGTCTTCATCTTTTTCTACGTCTACCCATAGTCCTTGCCTCCCATATGTCTATCTCGCTTTGTCAGTTTCCTCGCTCTCTCTCATATCTGTGTCCCTCTTCAGTATATTCATTGTTTCTGTCTCCCGTTCTCTTTTTTCAGTCTCCCGATTTTAGTTCTCCTTCTGTCTGTCTTCTCTTGTCTCTCCCCTGTGCCTGGGTCCGTCTTGCTTTCGAAGATTTTCCCTGTCTGTATGGACCCCATCTGTGTCTCTTTTTCTCTCTCTTTTTATCTCAGTTTCCACTGTCTGTGTGTCCCTTTCTCTTTTCTGTATGTCTCCACTGTCTGTGTTTCTCATTCTCTTTCTGAACCCTCCCTTGTCTTCGTTTCCCCTTGTTTCACCATCTTCTCATTCTTCCACTGTCTCAGTGTTCATATTTTTTACCATGTCTGTCTCCCGGCGTTCTCTGTGTCCATGCCAGTGTATCCCTTTAAGTCCCCCTTGCATCTGTCTTTCCATATGTGTGTCAGTCTGTGTATGACTTCCTCATCCCCGTTTCCTATATCCTTCTCCTGTCTCAGAGGTAGAGCTGTGTCTCTGTCTCCCCTTTCCCCCAACGTCACGTCGGTTCCCATCCTTACCTCACTTTCATGCCTTTGCCTGGCCATCCCAGTCTTTGTCTGTCCATGTCTCAGTCTTCCGCCTCTTTTTCTCCCTTTATTCGCCTGTTGTTGTTTTTTCCCCATGTATGGGTGTGCATCAGAGCATTTCTACTATTTTTTCACATTTGAAGGCGTTCAGGATTTGAACTCGCAACTTTCTGATTGTGAGCTTGGAGCTCATCCAACTGAGCCACGCAGACACCCGAAGGGAACAGGAAAAAAAAAAATCCTCATGAACTGTTCTCAAACTCAGCTGCGTTCACTGAAAAACTTGCATTCACTAAAAAAAAACATGCCTTAACTCAATGCAAAGAAAAGGAAGAAGACAGTGAAGAAGGGTTGTGAAAACAAGAAAGAAGAGGGGGGGTGGGGGTGGAGGAGAGAGAGAAATCAGAATAAGAAGAGGAGATGATTGACGAAGAAAAGGAGAAAGAAAAAAAAAAAAGAGAAACAGATCTCCAGAGGGATATGTGGGTCCAGAGAATGGGGTGGAGGGGGGCGGGATAAAGAAATAGAAAAGAAATAAACGGGTTAAAGAATGAAAGAAAAGAAATTGGAATGAGAGAAAGAAAACAATATCCGAGGTCATGGTGATTTATGGGGATATATAGCCCCCACCCCATCCCAACTCCCCCTCACCCGTTTCAGCGAAAGGGAGCAAACCAAGTTAGCGTCACTGTTGCATTTGTTTTTCGGTAGCCTCCCCTACTTTGAATGGCACATCATGCATTGATTCTCCCCCTCAATCTCCCTCCTAAACACACACACACACACACACACCTTTTCACCTTTTTCTTCAAAAATAGGGATAGAATTAGTGCTTCTTTCTGCAGAACACACCCACCCCCACCCCCACCATTCTCGTTAGTGACAATTGATAATCAAAAACTGATGACTAATCACTCCATGGAAGGAACGAGAGGGAGGGAGGGAAAGAATACCCCCCACAACCCTCACTTTGCTCTGCCCCATCCTCCCTCCCGCCCTCCCCTTCCCTCCCCAAGGATACTTTGGTCTTGACACGTGACATGTGACATGAATTCACACGACTGTTAAGTATTCAGGACCACTCACTTCACTGAAAACCAAACACAAAACCATTGCTTCTCAAATCTAACTGGACTGAACATCCACTTGGCAAGTTTGAAACAACTTTCAGGACATAAGGGGTTGTGGTTGTTTGCGTGTGTGTGTGTGTTTTCCAACCAGAGATCTCAGTGTGATACTCAACAAAAGTGAAAAAAACCCAAAAACGCTTCTCGAAAAGTTTTATTTTTCATCTCTGATAAGAACGTTCAGAGACTTGCATCGAAGCAATCAGTTTCTTGAAAAGAAAAGAAGGGGAAAAAACACCTTTCCTTATTCAATATCCATTCAATATACTATACTTTCGGCAGCTCGATTGAAGAACATATAAGACACTTTTCCTCGAGAAACAAAACAAAAAGTCTGTGCGGATCACACTCGCGGAGTGATTTCCATCCAGATACAGCAGCAACAACAACAGAAATGTGTGGCGTGGACCCCAAAACTGGCTACGCAGTGAGCATCGCTGGTGTGACGTTGTTCACAATGCTGAGTCTGTGCAGCGTCGTGCTGCCTGGCTGGGCCATGAGGTACTACACGACAGCGGGAGGAGGGGGAGAGGAGGAGGAGGAAACGCAGCAGACGGAATACGCCGGCCTGTTCTGGGTCTGCTACAACGGCAGCCTCGCCACGCAGTCCTGCGTTCCTGGGGATCCGTTTGACCACTCGGGTAAGTATGGTATATTGTCCTGTCTAGATTTATTCCTGTGGTAATCCCTGGCAGCAATACACAACGGGGGGGTGTGCTCTAGGAGACTGATGCATTATGTACGACCGTTAAGCCCCCTAGGAAACCCGGGCCCCACTCAGCATCAGTGAAAAAAAAAAAAAAAAAAATCAAGGAAGAAAAAGCTATTGCTTCTCAAATCCTACCGAGCTGAATACTTGGCAAGTTCAAAATATGGCAAGTATATTATGAGAGTGACGAGTGACGATAATAGACACGCGTGTGTTGTGAGGGAATGGAACCCGTTTGACCATTCGTGTAGGTATATAGGCTCGCACAAAATGTGGGTGTTGGTGAGGGGCGGGGTGCCACTGAGGGTGTAGGGGTTGTAGTATATTCATGTAGATGTCACACAGACACCCCGGCAGACACAGACAAACACGCACTGGCACGCACAGACACACACACACACACACACACACATGCACACAATACAGTGCAGTACACCTTTATCAATCCGATTGGAAATTATGTGTGCATTCAAAGGCTCGTCACTCGCACCGCACAGTCTCCCATCCCGCAGTTCAGTCTGACATCCGTATGATAATGGCAAAGGTTTTAAGTTTAGAGCGAGAAGCTGAAGTAAAACATGAAAGTTTCAAAAGACAGCGACTTTGTTTGTCACACAGTAAAATAAATTATATGCATTTCAAAGAAAAACTTAAGTAACACTTTTCACACACACACACACACACACACACACACACACACACCCTATTCCTTACATTTCTCTTCTTTCGCACTACCGGCATTAATTTATTATGGGCGATTTTCCCCTCAAGACTAAATGAGCAGTGTTCACAACAAGGCGTAGACGCTCACTCCGCCAGTCACACAGAGGAGTGGAGGGTAAGAAAAGTGGATATAACGCCCCTCTCTCCCCCTCCCTCCCCGACACACAGACACACAGACACACACACACACACACACACACGCACCCACACACCACCCTCTTCTTCCTTCACACACACACACACACACTCCACGTCCGTCCATGAATACAAACTGCACCGACAGAACCACCGTCCACAAAGTTCGCTGAAGACGAACTCTTGCTGCGACCTCACCCTTCACGGTCTGTCCGGCCCGCAGAAGAAAAAGTAGGACGTGGACGGAAGAGCGGGCCCCTCATCTGCGCGGGCAGAGGGTGACCACAGCTACACACCAGCGTCCAGTTGACCAGCATGCTGACCAAAGCGAAGAGGGAGGCAGCCACAAAGATACCGTGCCACCCGAAGGCGTTCTTGGCCGTCTCCACAACGTAAACGTCAATCAGCGAGCTGAACACCCCCGTGAACCCCAGGCAGCCCAGGTTGAAGGTGAAGTTCTTGGAGCCGAAGAGGAGGAAGACGAGGGTATACTCTAGCCCGTAGATGCCCCCTGCCGCCAGGAAGATGAGGAAGACCACAAAAAAGAACATGGCGGCGCCCACGTACTGGGACACCAGCAGCAGGGCGGCTCCGATGGCCAGAAAGGCCTGGCTCGTGACGAGACACGGCTGGAAGCCCCGGCGGTCGGCCATCCAGCCCCACAGAGGACGGCTCACGGCGTTGATCACGGCGGTGAAGGAGGCCAGGATGGACAGCAGACGGTCGTCGTGCACGAAGGTCTGCCCGTAAGCCTTGTAGAAGTGGAAGACGATGAGCAAACTGAGGTCCGTGAAGAAACAGAAGATGGTGATGGTCCACATGGTTCGCGACCGGAGCAGCTCCAGAGGGCTGTAGTCATGTAGCCTGTCCGCGTCGGCCCTTGCTGCTGAGCGTGACGGTGACGATGACGACGACGACGATGATGATTTCAGCAACGCGCTTTTTCCAGTGCTGTTCTCATCCCTGTCAGTGTTACGTCGGGCTGCGGTGGTGAGGACGTCATCGTTAGCTGGCGACGTGGATGACGACTCGGACGTGGCATTAATTGCAGTGACGTTACTCGGTCTGACGTCACTGTCAGCGCGGACCCGGGGCGGGTAGGACATGCACAGCAAACAGAGGAGCTGAAGGGCTGCTAAAACGCCACCTAGCAGGAGGTAACAGGTCGGGACTCTGTCCAGAACTTGCGCTTGGTCGAAGTACCAGTCCTCCTGAACGTGGAGGTGAGCCTGCAGGTTGTGGGGGTTGATCCAGGCGGTGATCACCTGGTCCCACAGGAAGCCCCCTCCTCCGAACCCCGCCATGATCACCCCGCCCACCAGTCCCCGTCTCTCGGGCAGCCACTGCAGAGGCAGGTTTAGGCAGGCCGGGTAGAGGACGGCCTGCCCACAGCCCTGCACCACCCCCAGACACACCACAGTCAAGACGAAAGAGGACCGGATAGCCCAGCTGGCGCCCAGGTAGGACCCGCAGAACAGGACGATCCCCAGCAAGCGGAACCCCCAGGGAGGCAGGCGCTTTTCCAACAGCCCCAGGAAGGGCATGGCCACTGACCCGGAGATGGTGTAACCGGTCCCGATCCACATTGTCACCGCGTACCCCGTTGACGCGTCTGTTCTCAGGCGTAGGTATGACGTCAGGTAAGGCAGCATGTTGGCCGAACTGTAGGCGACCCCGAGCGAAAACTGCACAAGGAAACACGCCACGCAGGTCACCACCACGCGGCAAGGAGGCCACTTCCGGTTGTTCTGTCCCTTTTCCGACGCCGCCATTTTGTTGTCCAGTGAACGCTCACGATCACCTTCCAGCAGCCCATCATCACAAGCGTTCTCCACTTCTGCCCTGCTTCTCCCCGCTAACACAACGGCAGAGCAAGAAGCCAAGTCCTCAGGCGCTCTGGAGGTGACTCTCGTTGCTTCTTCGTTGTGTGCGGTATTGGAGCAGCTTCCGTATCCGGTGGTACTGCTCCGTGAGGGGTTCGTTTCATCGAGTAGTTTCGCGTTGTCATCTTCCATCTTTTTTTTTTTCCCGCGGTATACGAAGATCGATAGGTTTGTTGCTCCCCTGTGGGTGTTGTGGACTTCAGTGTGAGTGTGGGAATAGCCCCTTGCCGTGCGTCTGTCGATGCATCAGTGGTTGGAAGGTCAGTCAGTCTTGCTGATAGCTCAGGTCACCAAGAAGACCAATTGACGGCTGTGAAATTGTTAAAACGTATGTGTTAAAAAAAAAAAAAAATGATGGCATGAAAACATCACACAATCAAACGAAATGGTAACGTGAAAAAAAAAAAAAAAAAAAAGAAAAGAAAAAGAGAGGCAAGGCCTTCAAGACTTAATTGTGATAAATTAAGTCCCCTAGCATTAATTACAGAGTAATTTCCCTTTTTTACTATCTGCACCAAAACGTTTGCAAAATACATGCTTAGCAAAAGAAGTTCCTGTTTGAACAAAAAGTGATAATAATGACTGCTCTTGTTGTTGCGTCAGAATATGAGATCAAAGTGCCAAGTTTAGAGAATACAAAAAATATAAATATAACAGTAAATACAGTTTGCATATAATTAGGCTTCTTTAAAAAAAAATTTTGTGCCCATCCCAGAGGTACAATATTGTTTTAAACAAGATGACTGGAAAGAACTGAATTTTTCCTATTTCTATGCCTAATTTGGTGTTAACTTACAAAGTATTTGCAGAGGAAATGTCAATGTTAAAGTTTACCATGGATACACACACACACACACACACACACACAGAGACAACCGAACACCGGGTTAAAACATAGTCTCACTTTGTTTACACAAGTGAGTCAAAAAGGAATAGTTATAATCATTTAAATGCATCATTTCGCTCAAACATTGATATAATTCACTTCATTGGACGTTGTTCAAATAATGACCCCACCTTGTCCTGTTTGGTTGGGGGATCTGGGCTTGTGAATATGTGAGGAATACAGTGCGAGAAGGACACAGCTGATAAATTGAATTGTTCATTCAACACAATATAACGGTAACTAAAATAGCTCAAATATTTGCACACACACATTAAACACGTTGCATTGTCATGAAGTGAAAACTCCAAATTTCACCAGTATTTCTACGCTTGACACTGTGTTGATTAAACAGTTTAAGTTGTTTATAAACCCTAGCCCAGTTTCACGAGTTAACTCAAATTAAGCTTATTTTCTTCCTGTCTCGAAATAGATTTAGTACGTGTGTACTTACCGGACTGTTATCTGCACGTTAACTGTACCTAGCTATAAAGTCACCCACTCGGTGGGCAGTGGAGTTCTGTCAGTACTACAACTTAACATTGTGCATTGTAGTGTCATGAAGAGAACTCTCCGGTTTGGTGTGTGTGTGTGTTTGTGTGTGTGTGTGTGTGTGTGTGTGTGTGTGTGTGTGTGTGTGTGTGTGTGTGTGTGTGTGTGTGTGTTGTTCTGGACAAACTGGTAATCAAATCAGTTGATCCCATCAGCTATCACCCGCAGTGGTGTATCTAGAGTAGTGCAGTGTTGATGATGAAGAATAGGTGCAGCTGTGTTGCATGCCTTCAAAATGAGAACATTAATTTTTAAGCCATACCGAACCTTGTCATACCATACGTTGGTCTGATTGTTGGCCAGGCGCACTTGCTTTCGACCAAGTATTGCATCTGATATGGCGCTAAATCGTATATCACTGTCACTGGTCCCGAAACCTGGTTTGGTCATGAGGGCGTGAGATCGATTCCACGTTTCGCCAAACTACTCACTGCGTCTTGAGGGGAAAAATATTGTGGACATCGCCGCAGAATAAAGTGTTAAAAAACCGATTCCACATATCGCCAATTCGTGTCACATCTCACCTTTTTTCCCTGTTCTTGCTGGCACAGACATGCACACACAGGGTGACGCTCATATAGATTCATCGATCGAACACTGGTATCACCCGCCCACTAGGATTCATCATGATGTTTGCGAAAATGAGTTGATCCAGTAATATCCAGGTCAAGACTTGTCATCACTGATAAAAGAAAAAGCACACAGTGCATAAGCGTTAAACAGGTCACTGGTTACATGCCAACATAAAATAGATTAACACATTTGAGGCAATCGGTTAAGTGTCTTTTATCATCCTTGGTACAGTTTCATTCGGACATGAACAGTTTTTGTTTCAGGGATCGCTTTCTCTGTACTTCTGTTTCTAGTATGAACAATAGTTATAGGTGCCTGCAAGGTTTAGACCCCACATAAAATGCAAGCTGAGGAGAAAAACTGAACGAAACTGGCCAGGAGTTCTAACCCTTTGTCTTACATCAAAGAACAAAAGTTGTGCTTGTTTTAATTATCCTTTGAAAATTATACAGAATTTATTTAAGATTAGCTACGCCATGTTGGCAATAATGTGAGAGGTATATATCCTTTTTGTGTTCATATCCGAATAGAACGTTAAAAATGTATTTGAAAGTAGGCCTATACAGAGTCGTGCACTATGATGCTGAGAGAAAAGATTATATGTCATTATAATGATCTATACTATCAGCTTGGTCCAAAACAGGGCGCCATCATATTGAGCTTGACTTTCTAGAAAGAAGACAGGAAAAGGTCGATCTTGACGTCACATCGGGACTGTGCACAAAGGCAACTTCCAGGATTGCTCGGTGTAGAACAACTGCAGGAAACTACGGGAATTTTGTGATGCAAAATGCATGCCCATCATATTCGCCGTTTTCAAAATAGTCAAATCATTGTCGCTGCAACAGGTCCTTTCTTCGGGTACGACGGATTTGGCAGGCACGCAGCTTCCGCATTGGCTCTCACATCTTTGATCTGTCAGTATTTCTGACTTTTCAGCTGTTTGTTATAACTCTTCTCCCGCAAACCCGGGCCTAGCACAGTCCTTGCACAGTATTTTTCTTTTCTTTTGCAAAGTCCGTGCACCGATGACGATGATGACAACGACGAAAACGACGATGGTAGCGAGGACGGAAGGCAGGCGATGATAAACATGATGACGACAAGAGTGGAAACGACAATGGACGATAATCATGATGATGATGATAAGATCACGTCAGTGATCAAGATATTGTCATCGATGATGATGCTGATGGTGAGTGTGTGTGTGTGTGTGTGTGTTTGTGTGTGTGCGCGCGCGCGCGCGTGCCATGTGTGCGTGTGTTTGCTCGTGCATGTGTGTATATGTGTGTGCGCGCGTCAGTGCCACGTGTCTGTGTGTGTGTGTGTGTGTTTGCATGTGCATATATGTGTGTGTGTGTACGCGCGTGCCACGTGTGTGTGTGTGTGTATGTGTGTGTGCGCGCGCGCTTGTGTGCGTGCGTGTATGCGTGCAGCTTTGGAGATGACGACCAAGTTTCTGGTGCTGGTGGGCTCGGGCTTCCAGCTGGCGGGTGTGGTTCTGGGGCTCTGCCACCTGTGCGGCCCTTGCCGTTGTCACTACGGTGACGCTTGGCGTCGGCACTCCTCTGTGGTGGACGTGCTGGCCATTGGCGGAGGTCAGTTCCGTGGTGGTAGTGGTACGTGGTGGTGGTAGTAGTGCTGGTAATAAAAACAAGTAGGTGGTGGCGGTGGTGGTAGCAGAGATTGTAGTAGTCTAGTAGTAATAGTAGATGGAGTGACGGTGGAGGTACCTCTTCTTCTTCGCTCGTGGGTTGCAACTCCCACGTTCACTCGAATGTACACGAGTGTACACGTGTACGAACGTTTTTACCGCGCCATGTAGGCACCCATACTCCGTTTCCTGGGTGTGCATGCTGGTTATGTTCTTGTTTCCATAACCCACGGAACGCTGACATGGATTAAAGGATCGTTAACGTGCGTACTTGATCTGCTTGCGTATACTCACGAAGGGGATTCAGGCACAAGCAGGCCTGCACATATGTTGACCTGCGAGATCGGAAAAATCTCCTTTGAACCACCAGGGGCCTTTACCGAGATTCGGACCCGGGACCCTCAGATTGAAAGTCCAACGCTTTAAGCACTCGGCTATTGCGCCCGTCTGGTGGAGGTAATAAAGGTAATAGAAAGAATAGTGGTAAAGATGGTAGTGGCAGTGGTAGTAGAGACACATTTTTTCTTACCTGAATGATATTTACCTTTCACACGATGATTGATATGTTCATAGTGCCTTATCAAGGATATAGGTGTACGTGTTACTCATTTATTTTTGTTTTGTGTATGCTTACCTTAAAATGTCATTTTCTTACCTCAGTGGTTTCCTTTTACATGGTGTATAATCAAATACCCGAGGAAGAATATCCGTTTTCTTGTTGTTTGTTTGCTGTCGTTTTTTCGTTGTAATTTCACTTGTGACTTTAAATTTATATTCTATCACTTTGATGCTACCCTTTTATAACATAATCAATAGGTCTATGTCTATAGTGATCAAGGAAGGTGATACGGACAAATCAGTTCATCATCAGCAGAAGCATCATTATCATCATTGAACATTACTATTTTTACTTTTATTTCCATTTGTCCACATTCATCCATTAGCATCCGAACGAGCCAAAAGAAAAAAAAAATCTTGTTTCAGTTGTATGAAGCAGCGGGAAAATCATAAAGTCTTGTTTGGGAGTTGGATCAGAACTGAATTACGCCGATGTTTTCCAGGTCTCATCTTTTTCGTGGGGTGTCTGTGTGCCGTGGGCTTTGTGATGGAATCCGACGAATCAGAGGACTACACCTTCGGCCCTAGCCTCTTTCTGGCCCTCGCTTCCTCCACCCTCGTCATCAACTTCGGCTGCCTCGTTTTCATCTATAACAGGCGCCCGGATGATGACCCAGTTTTTGTGTGAGACGAGCCCAGGTGCAAGAGAATTATTGTGTGTTTTGATGTGGAGAATGATAATCTTTTCTTCATACTTTGTGTGGGAGTCGAGTTTCTGTTAATCAATCAGTTAAACAAAGGAGACCGATAAACAGTTTAAATTGAAGTCTTATGAAGATTAAGAGTCCACATAGGAATTGTAGTATTCATTTCTCAGAATCAAGTAAATTAATAATGTAGTATGTGTACTCTAAATAGGAGCAATAGTTTTCATTTCTTAGGAGCAGTCTACCACGCAGACAGATGTAAGCCAGCCATTGAAAGTTTTTGATTGTTGAAAAAGTGTGTGTGTGTGTGTGTGTGCGCGCGCGAGCGCGCGCGCGTGTGTGTATGCTCGCGCGCGTGTGTGTATGCATGCGTGCGTATGTGAGAAAAGAAAGTGTGAGAGAGAGAGCAATGGAAAAAAATCCAAACGTTTTGGTATGTTGTGATGAGTATGCCCATGTTGCATGTATACAAATTTGCAGCCATTGCTGCTATAGTTATAATTTAGCATCATAAACCAAACCATGCAAACATGTGAAAGCATAAAATGATTGTACAGTGTTAAAACTAGCTCAAGTTATTAGAGATTTTTTTTAAACCACGTTTTCCGGAAACATGTTGATAGTGTTCTTTCAACACGACAAATACATGACTGCATGGCAATAATAATTCACCATAGATTAAAGAATACGTGTGCTTTCTTCCAGTTATACACAGCACCGTAACATATTCATTTTACCAATAAGCATCAATATTCACATGATCAGTGGAGGAACATAAGTAATCATTGCTCTTTTCATGTATGTGTTTCGCCTGCGCGGTTGAGCTAATAAAGTAAAAATGAAGTGTTTGTCAGTCTTTGTGTGATCGATATTTGAATTGATTTTTGTATTTATTAATGAATATATTATTAGCTGTTGACATGTTTGTTTGAATAAGTTTAGTTTTTTTTTCACGAATGCCATGCAGAAAATTTTGGTTGCGTGTGATAAAAGTAGGCGCTACCCATTAGCTGGAAAACAAACGGCATTCGCCCTTTCAAAGGCTTTCTTTCACACACACACACACACACACACACACATGGGCGCGCGCGCGCAAACAGTATATAAAAACACATACACGATCGCACATATACAGAATCCATGACTGAAAGGCTATGTACGCAGTCCAATTCTTTGCCCTTTAATTGATCCATAACAACAATGCCATCAATTATCAATCAATCGATTTCCTAGTCCACGAACATAAATATATACACTTTCAAATCAAGTCCATAGATCAATAATTTATTGATCAATCGGTCTACCAATCTCTCAATAATCATAAAAAAAAACAACAAGAACAAACAAACAAACGAAAAAAAGGTCGAGTACACGAAGACGACTTATGAAAACAATAGTACGTATATGTCCATTATATATATGTGTGTACACCGTTTTTCAATTTCACAATAATGTTAACCTTTTTTTAAGCCAAATGTTTGAAAGCACAAAGTAACGGTGAAATACACCACAATAGAAATCACTTATACGCCATAATAAAAAAAACCAACCTGTCCTTTACAAAGACGGACATTGTGTGCTGGAACATTGTCAGCTTTTTTCTAGCGTGAAGGTAGGCAAACCAACCAAACACATAGTTAACCAAGTTCTCTTGAACCATGTGGAATGCGCTTACGCACACGGACAACATAGTACGTTCACATCCACGCTTAACATCAATTCGAACACACTGTTGTATTATAGTTAGTCGTGTCCAACCCTTATTATCAGAAAAGCAGAGGAGGCACTTGCTGCGCCGACTAACTGGGCTAGAATTTGATTATAGTTGAGAGCGTCTGCCCATGTAACATCCCCAAACTCTCGGCCAAGAGGGCTTTAAGATAGGCGGCGCTGGGATGGTCCCCAAAGGTCAACCAACTCCCAAAACTGCAGCACTCAGAGCAAGTGCAGTCCTGTCTCTTAGTTTGAGAGTCATTGTCCGTCACAAAAGTCTAAGCTGTGAAAGAATTCCCATTGCAGTGGAGAAACCATTGGGCATGCTGCTCTCACTTGCTGTTGCCCCAACTGTAAGCGGCAGTCCAGCCATTGGCATGTTCCAGACATTTTTCATTTGCCTTAAGAAGAGCCTGTGGCTCGATACGTCGCCTCTTTTATCCCACCTAAGTCGACTTTTATCATGATTCTTTTAGTCTACCTCTTACATGTTCCAGACAGTGTCACATGTACTTAATAAAAGGTGCAAACATCACGTGTCGCTTGTGGATCTAAAGGAAAATTCACCAAGGATCAAAACGATCAGGACATAACAATCATACTGTGCCAGTGAATACACTTCTTTACTCTGCAATGCATGAGACTGACTGTAGAATGCAAATGATAATGCGCGCGCGCACGCACACACACACACACACACACACACACACGCACGTACGCAAACGCACGCAGGGTAGTGGAGGAGGGGTCTACATATACGAAAAAAAAAGCTTACAGAAGCGACAACTGACCCACTGCCTACAGCTTTCAGATCCTGGAACCCATATGCATACTACAGCACACAGGCATTTTAGAATCGACATAATTATCCATCATACATCAGTTATTTCTAGACCTGTTCCCGCTAAATCATCTGATTTTCTGTCAACTGACCCTTTTCACAGGCAAATCAAAACTCATCCCCAAACCAAAGCATCACCGTTCTCCAATGCCCGTTGCGACGTTCAATTTCGCCCAGGAGCCTATGGCAAAACACAATAAAAAAAAAATCAAACATAATAATCATTTTGTTCTTACTGTTTCTCGTCTTTCTTCGATCTTTCTTTTCCTTCTTTCTTTCTCTCTGCCTCTTTCTTCTCCAGTCTTCACAGAACACACGGATGCCCTTGAGTCACGACGCCGGATTCTCTCTCGCGAGCGACACTCCACTTCCACAAACGGATATTCCGTTTGAGAATCTCCCCGTACGAAGACTCGCCGCGCCACAGCTCTTCCTGGGTGAAGGTGAGGGAGGTGTAGGTGTAGGCAGTGGCGGCGGTGGAACGAATGGTCGGGGTGGTGGGGGTGGAGTGTTTGGGGGAGGGGGTGAAAGGGGAGGCGAGGGGCGAGGAGTCTGAAGGAAGGTCCGAGGAAGAACCGTACAGACTGTCCACCTCTTCGTCTTCAAGGTCTTCGATGGTTTCTGAAAACGAGAAAGAGAAATGAAAGAACTCACTCGGAACAGCCAGGTTTCTCCTTTCTTCCCCCTGTAGCCTCTCCATGTGAAAAAGAATATGAGTGGCCCAACCTACAGTTTTTGTCGTTATCAGTATCAGTATCAGTAGCTCAAGGAGGCGTCACTGCGTTCGGACAAATCCATATACGCTACACCACATCTGCCAAGCAGATGCCTGACCAGCCGCGTAACCCAACGCGCTTAGTCAGGCCTTGAGAAAAAAAAAAAAAAAAAAAAAGAAGTTAGAAATGCGGTATTCTTTGTACTCAACTATACCTCTTCAATATTAGAATCTTCCGTTGGTAGTGTTTCAGTGACGTCAGCAGCTGTAAAACGATGCTGTCTTTGCCCATGTTGACTTTCGTACGGAAGGAGTTTGAGCAATTCTTTTCATTTGTTCAAGGACAATACAACATAACTTCACTTTCAGTGTCAGTTTTTTTCATTGAGGCGTCACTGCGTACGGACAAATCCACATGCGCTACACAACATCTGCTGAGGCAGCTGACTGACGTGACCAGACAGCAGCATAACCCATACGCGCTCAGTCAGGCCTTGAGTGCATGCGTATTATATATTTGTGTACTTATTAGAGGGTGTTTCTTCTTCCGCATTCTTGCCAGAGGACAACACTTTCAATGCAGCAGCGATTAACACTGGAACATTGAACACAACAAGGACCGAGAAACTTATGAAGCGTATTGTCTAATAGTAGATTTATTGCACAGAACTGGCTGCAACATTGAAACATGAACAACGTCAGTGGAACTGGAAGGGGAACAAACCGCACACACATCAGCGAAGTCAGTTTTGGTCAGACTGACCCCAGTCATGTTGCGCATGGCTCAAACAATGATAAAGGCCGTTAAAAAAAACTATTCTAATACGATGTAATGCTAAAACAAATAACCACACCAAATTATACAGGGTAAAACAACAATAATAAACAATATTCATGAATATTTATATCCAGCCTATTCTCAAAATAAATATACTATTTATCAGAACACAGAAAAAGACACACGGAGACTCAGACAAACAGACAAACCCACATATGTGTAGGTGCACGTACACACACACACACACACACACACACACCGAGCCCTAATACATTCAAGTCTTCCCAAACACATGAACCCCTCCCCCCGCACACACAATCCCCCATCACTAAGATGTCCACATCTTCCGAAACACACACACACACCACACCACACCACCCACATTCATAATAACAATGATAATGATAATAATAATAAATATTATAATAATAAATCTGGACGTGGAGGTCAAGGCACACACACACACACACCACCCCGCCCACCCTCAAATACTACTACCACCAGAATGATAAGAATAAGAATAAGAATAAGAATCATCTCATATCAGCCCTCACTGACCAAAACTGGACGTGGAAGTCAAGGCAGAAGACACCTTCCTCCTCGGGATCCCAACCAGCAGCCCGGGTTCGCTCCTCTGCCTCAGGAGAAGCACGGAGGCTCGATCCCCCCCGACCCCCTGGACACCCTGGGCCCCGTGGGCACTCCCAGCCGCCACCGCCACCCCTCCAGGAGGCAAGGGTGTCGGGGTCGGGTTCCGGGCTCCCAAAAGCCCGCAGGACACCGTGCGTCCGCCCCTCTGAAGCCAGCGCGCCCGCTTGAGGCGTCGGATGTTGTCGTTGATGTGGATCAGCTGCTTTAGGAGCTGGAGGTCTTGCTCTCTCATGGCCATCTGTCGTATTGGCATAGAAGGAAAAGAAGTGTTTGAGTAAAGATAGAATAAATAGATATGGAGTGATGGCCTAGAGGTAACGCGTCCGCCTCGGAAGCAAGATAATCTGAGCGCGCTGGTTCGAATCACGGCTCAGCCACCGATATTTTCTCCCCCTCCACTAGACTTTGAGTGGTGGTCTGGACGCCAGTCATTCGGATGAGATGATAAACCAAGGTCCCGTGTGCAGCATGCACTTAGCGCACGTAAAAGAACCCACGGCAACAAAAGGGGTTTTTCTGGCAAAATTATGTAGAAAAATCCACTTCGATAGGAAAAACAAATA
>NC_134898.1:19355425-19357925 GCF_041734735.1 Babylonia areolata
CACACATACACATTACACGCACGTACGCACGCACCCACTCACCTACCCACACAACCTAAGTCACCTACATATATAAGTATACCCTTTTATCCCGTCATGCGTGGATGCACACCATTTGCCTGAACTTCTGAAATTAACTAAAGAAACCACTCAACCAACCACCGATGCACCCACCCCCGACACCCACACCCACACCCGGCCATCCTCCTAACAAACACTATTCCCTTTCAAAAAAAAAAAAAGAAAAAAAAAAAAGAGAGAGAGAGAGAGAATGAATGAATGAATGAATGAATCTTTATTTTCCAACGGTGAAGATATTAGCACTTTGGCCGACTTACACATCTGCCGTTGTTCTAAGAGACACACAAACATGTACGCATATAAATGTAGTTATACTGAATACTTAATACATGTATAATGTACTAGTATAACACAGCGTCAAACTGAGAGACACAACATCACTCACATCTGAGAGAGAGAGAAAGCAAACACTCATCTAGCTGACAAAAACCCAACACTTAAATGTAATCACAGGTGACACCACTTTTCTTTTGTTCTTCATTTCATAATTTCAGGTATAAAAAAAAGAACATTAAATTAAAAGTAGAGGAAAAAAGAAAAAAAACCGTAAAAGACTAAATGGAGGGATAGGAGTTAATTGATGAGAATTCTTTTTATTGTCTTTTTTTATTGTTATTTATTGATTAGTCTGTCTAATCGTCCATCTGTCGATATATTTATTTAGGATTTAGCTCTTTTTCATTCTTAAATGCTTCCT
Organism: Babylonia areolata; assembly: GCF_041734735.1. NCBI lineage: Eukaryota > Metazoa > Mollusca > Gastropoda > Neogastropoda > Buccinidae > Babylonia > Babylonia areolata. The sequence continues at coordinate 19,356,204 of NC_134898.1, forward strand.
GGTAATCATGCAAACGAATAACTGACACAGAATAGTGATTTTATAATGTGTTTTGGCGTATTTGATATCATACTGTTATGCCTTTGCCATAAGAATAAATACCAACACGCACACGCACACACAACACACACACACGCGCGCACGCGCACTCGCACACACACCACAGCAGACCACCAGAAACAACAACAACAACAACAACAACACACACACACACACACATACACACAAACACACACACACACACACACAAACACACACACAACCACACCACACCACAACACACACGCACACACACACAGCACAACACAGCACAACACACACACACACACACACACACACACACACACACACACACACAAAGTGAAAAGACGCGGTTAAATCAAAGAAAGAACACACACTGCCACCAAAACGAAACAGCCAAACCTCACCAGCTCAGACTTCAAAGTGTTGAGCGCCGTGTCAATCCTCTCCGAGCCCCTTTTTCTTGTCGTCGTCGTCGTGGGTTCTTCCGGGGCCATGTCCTTGCTGCTCGCTTCGGGACCTGAGCCAGGGACGGACCCGGGACAGTCTACCACATCGCGAGAGCTGCGACAAGCATCTTTGGGGAGGAGGAGGTCTCCGGGGTCTTCTCCAGGAGCGGTGGTCGAAGAAGTGTCGTCTACCTCAGTCTCCCCACGTCCTTCAGTTCCGGTGATTGTGCGGTGTCCATCATCGAGGATGTGTCCTGAATCTGTGGGCTGTTTTGATGAGGTGTTGTCGTTGTCTATCTTGTCGTGGCCGGGGGGAAGTAGATGATGATGATGATGCGTGTTGTATGCATCTTCTGGCATCATCGTCGTCATCGTTGTTGTTGCTGCTGATGTAGTAGGTTTTGGAAGAGAGTTGTAATCTACGGAACTCGATCTGCTGTGTCGTTCTTTCCTGGTATATTTGTTCGTCACTTTTTGGTGTCGTTAGATAAACGAACGTTCTCAAGTCCGAAAGCAGGGAGAGAATGAGAACTGGCAGTGGTAGCCGTAACAGTGGGGACGGTAGATACTTTATAAAGCCTTGCTCAACTGTACGAAGTCTGTCACAGTTTCTTCCTGTACACCTTGTGCACGCTGAAAGGAAAACAAAACCTTTGATAACCCCGGCACGCAAATGTTTGCCAACAAAACAGTCTTGTGCTGCAAATGTCAAGACGATCAGAATACAGGTATATTTGGTTTGTTTTTGGTTTGGGTTTTCTTTAATCCTTTTGCGGGTTCCGTTTGAACGCAACACGCGCAGAGCTGTCGAATGAAGGATGCACAACCTTTGTGTTGATGTTTGTGTTCCAGTTTACCCGCAGCGTTGTCAGCTGCTCAGACTCTGATCTTTTTCTTTTTTTTTCTTCTCCTGTCTCTGTTCTCATTAACTCCACAGAGCCCGTTGCCTGGAGAGTGGGTCGATCGATATTCCTCACAACAACACCTAGGTTCAGTTCCTGTTCTGCTGGCGTTCACGGTTTATTTAGGCCTTTTCGTTCTGTGAACGACTTACTGACTCAGTGTCAGGGCAACTTCAGTCTTGATTACAACTGCTGCTGGCTGACTTTTGTTTGTTTCGTTTCGTTTTAACCTCTGGTGAAGAATTATTGGTAGGTTTATAATGGCAGCTTGGAGCGGTTATTCTTTTCTCGTGTCTTGTTGACAATGATTTTTATATTTTTATATTAAGTTGTTTTAGAGTTTTTGTCAT
>NC_134898.1:19367925-19372925 GCF_041734735.1 Babylonia areolata
CTCTCTCTTTCTCTGACTGTGTTTCTCTTTGTCTTTCTCTTTGTCTTCCTATCTTTCTCTGTCTTTTTTTTTTTTTTTTGGGGGGGGGGGGGGGGGGGGGGGGGGCGGGGGGGGGTCTTTCTCTGTTTCTCTGTGTGTGTCTCTTTCATTCACTCTCTCTGCATCTGTGTGTGTGTGTGTGTGTGTGTGTGTGTGTGTGTGTGTGTGTGTGAGTGACATCTATTTCTTTCTCTGTCTCTGTGCGTGTGTCTATCTCTTTGTCTCACTGTCCAGGTCTCTGTCTGTCTCTCTCCCCCTCTCTCTCCTTTTGTCTGTCTATTCGCTCTCTCTCTCTCTCTCTCTCAAAAACAAAAAACAAAACAAAAACGCACTACTCAAAGCATTATGTTTTGACAGCAGCTTACTGGAAACCATTCGTTCATTCCCGAATTGGTGGAGTGGGTTGCTATTAGCGGGGCGTGTCTTTACAACCTGTCTGTGGCGCAATCGAAGTGTTTTATGATGTATATTATACTTTATAGTGTCAGTGACTCGAGTGTGTGTGGGTCTCTTTAAAAATAAATATAAAATACATTTACAGTCCGTTCGCGTGGGAATGACATGTCTGGGGGGTACGAGGAGGGGGTGGGGTGGGGTGGGGGAGTCGAGGGGGGGGGGGGGGAGGGTCTCAGTGCTCAAACGTCATGGCATTTGAAAAAAGAAGAAGAAAAAATATAAATATAGAAGGACTGCATTTGTCTGTGTGCGTTCGGTTCTATTTTTGTGTGTGGGACTATTTTCTAGCTTGTCCAGTACTTTCGTTTTGTCCGGGGGAAGAAAATGGAATGGGTGGTGTTATGAGAGAGAGGGGGGAGGGGGGGGGGGAGGAGTTGTAACAGAAGAACAAAGATTATGCGAAAAAGAATTCCTAAAACAAACAGAGTACAAAACAGAAAAAAAAAGATCGTTCACTGTTGAATATCAAATAATCCGTCACATCACAGCCTTCATTATCATTTTTCATGACGAACAGGTCTTTTTTTTTTTAATCATCACCTATGTTTGTGTAAATTTCTTGGGTCAAAAGATCACAATTTTTCATGCTACATTGATAACATGATAATCATGTTCATGTCATGTTTAACATGAATAAGTATAATAATGTAGGCATAAAAGAAACTGGTAATCAATGTGAGGCAAGTGTTGTGTAGGCAAAAAGGTCTTTACTGTCTTTCCACTGATTTCACTTGTCTTTTTTCAGTTTCGTGGCAACCCCAGGAAGGTGGCAGAATGGCTAAGACGCTCAGCTGCCAATTAGAGAGTCCGTGAGGGTGTGGGTTCGAATCCCGCTCTCGCCCTTTCTCACAAGTTTGACTGGAAAATCAAACTGAGCGTCCAGTCACTGGATTGAGGCGATAAACCGAGGTCCCGTGTGCAGCACGCACTTCGCTCACTGAAAAAGAACCCATGGCAACGAGAGTGTTGTCCTCTGGCAAAAATAAAACAAGAGAGGCAAGGCCTTCAAGACTCACTTGTGATAAATTAAGTCCCCTAGCTTTAATTACAGAGTAATTTCCCTTTTTTACTATCTGCACCAAAACGTTTGCAAAATAATTAAAAATTCCATGCTTAGCAAAAGAAATTCCTGTTTGAACAACAACAAAAAAATGATAATGATGACTCCTCTTGTTGTTGTATCAGAATAAGAGGTCAAAGTGCCAAGTTTAGAGAATACAAAAAATATGAATATAACAGTAAATGCAGTTTGCATATAATTAGGCTTCTTTTATTATTTTTTTGTGCCCATTCCAGAGGTGCAATATTGTTTTAAACAAGATGACTGGAAAGAAATGAATTTTTCTATTTTTATGCCAAATTTGGTGTCAACTGACAAAGTATTTGCAGACAAAATGTCAATGTTAAAGTTTACCACGGACACACACACACACACACACACACACAGACAACCGAACACCGGCTTAAAACACAAGTGAGTCAAAAAGAAAAGAAAAAAAAAGAAGAAAAAAGAAAAGAAAAAAAAAATCCACTCTGATAGGTACACAAATGTACAAACATCCACTCAAGGCCTGACTAAGCGCGTTGGGTCATGCTGCTGGTCAGTCATCTACCTAGCAGATGTGGTGTATCGTTTTTGGATTTGTCAGAACGCAGTGACGCCTCCTTCTGAAACTGAAACTGGAACCCCCATCATCTGCATCGTTTCAGTGGCCGGCATTACGCCCACGCCGCTCCTACTGATCGCTCCTTTGGTATACGCAGCCACACCCGGGTTCGTCTGCCGAAGTCTTAGCCCCTGTCGGCGGAAGTCAGTCGATGTCAGGTTGCCAGGAGGCCACACATCAGAGGGTACCCGGCACAATCGTTGTGTCACATCGGTGTCCAGTAGTGCGCTGATTTAACAATAAAAACCCACCTCTTCACAAGATAGCCTCCCTCCCCTACCTCTTCCTTGTCTTCTGGTTCTTCAGTTTTAGAGTTATGCATGCGTGTGAATGACTGGCGTGAAAGCGCTTAGATTTTTTTTTCAAAACATCGCAGGGAGAATCCCCAGCTATTCTTAGCCACTATCTTTTCTGTGTTTATACCACAAGGAAATATTGTACTCTAAATTGATTGGCGGTGAAAGAGTTAAAGATCCTGTAAAATCCATGTCAGCGTTCGGTGGGTTATGGAAACAAGAACATACTCAAACATGCACACGCCCGAAAACATGGCGGGGTAAAAAGACACGTAAAAGCCCACCTGTGTACATACGAGTGAAAGTGGGAGTTGCAGCCCATGCACGAGAAAGAAGAAGAAGACAATGTACAGTACAATCTCATGACACCTTGCATCTTCACAGTCGGCTACGGGCGCATATGCCAACAACAAGCCTCCCCTGCTGACGACAATGATGGAGCTAAAGTGGTATTGTCATGGCAACGAAACACAATCGGCGCGCGGGGCAAGGAAGCCAACGGTCTACACTCTTTGCGACTCCTTGGCTGAAAACCACTGAGGGCAATCACTCAGACAAATTGGCTTCAGTCGTCCGTCTCCGAACCCGTAGCACTCCATGTTCAGTCGTTCTGTTATGGTTTGTTATGTGTGTTATTGGCATGTGCACCCGTAGCCGACAGTGAAGATGCGAGGCGTCTTGAGATTAATCATGGGAAAGATTTAATTATGGGATAGATTGTTGAGCGGGGGAAAGAATTTCTTTCCGCTGTGCGGCGAGTGATGGGGTGAAGTTAGTTGATTTACCATCATGCGTCCGACTGGATGTTAAAAACAACATGTTCCTTGCTTATCTATCTTTGTATTTGTAGTTTGTATTTCTCCTTTTGTCACAACAGATTTCTCTGTGTGAAACTCGGGCTGCTCTCCCCAGGATACACTACAGCGCCACCCATTTTTTTTGTGTATTTTTTCCTGTGTGCAGTTTATTTGTTTTTCCTATCGAAGTGGATTTTTCTACAGAATTTTGCCAGGAACAACCCTTTTGTTGCCGTGGGTTCTTTTACGTGCGCTAAGTGCATGCTGCACACGGGACCTCGGTTTATCGTTTCATCCGAATGACTGTCTTGTCTTGTCTTGTCTTGTCTTATCTCTCTCTGTCTCTCTGCCCCTCTCTCTCTGTTTGTCTTTCTGTCTGTCTCTATTTGTCTTGATTGTCTGCAGACGACCCCCCCCCTTCCTCCCATCTCTCTCTCTTCCTCCCCTCCCCATCTCTCTCTGTCTTGTTGTCTGTATGTCTGTCTTCGTCACTCTGTGTCTGTCTGCATCCACTTCTCCACCCCTGTCTGCCCCCCATCCCCACCATCGCTGTTTGTCCGCCTTTCTCGCTCTCTATGTCTGTCCGTCTCGATATGCCACTCTCTCTATCCGACACCCCCCATTCTTCTTCTTCTCTCTCCCTCTGTCTGTCCGTCTCCATCTGCGTTTCTCTCCATCTGAAATCCTCCATTCCCCCCTCTCTCGCTCTCTGTCTGCCTGTCTGTCCGTGTCTATGTGCTTTTCTGTCTATCTGAAATCAGTTCCCCATCCCCCCCCTCTCTCTCTCAGTCTGTCTCTGTCTCTCTCGCTCTCTGTTTAGATCTGTTATTATATGAAATCCTTCATCCCCCCCCCCTCTCTCTGTGTCTCTGTCTGTCTATCTGTCTAGATCTGCCTTTCTCTCTATCTGAAATCCTTCACCCCCCCCCTCTCTCTCTCTCTTCCTCTGTCTGTACGTCTTTGATAATGTCTCTTTCACCTCTGCCTATCTCTTGCTGTTCCCCCCCCCCCCGCCCCCCCCCCCCCACAACCCTCTCATCCCTCCCGTCCCGTCGCTCGCTTCCAAGATCCCTGTCTCTCCCTCCTCTCCGCTTTTCTTCCAGCTGCCCCCCCCCACGCCCCCCCCCCGCCCGCTCCCCCGCCTCTCTCCCCTCTCCACCATCTTACCTGCCCCTCCCCCCTGGCCCCCTGAAAAAAAAAAGAGACAAACAAAATGGAACAAACTAAAATTGAATAAAATAAAACATAATAGAATAAAATAAAGTAATAAAATAGATAAAGATAAGAAACGATGAAAGAAAATAGAATTAGAAGAACTGTAAAAAATTAAAAAAAAGAAAAAGAAAAAAAAAGATGATGCACAATACACTGCACTGTTCAGACGAACCCCATGTCCTCCCTCCTCCCCCCCCCACCAGCATCCCCCCACCCTTACACCATCAGTCCTCAAGATATGCCTGCGGCAATCCCTCAACCTCTTCCCTCTCCCCTCTCCCTCTCTCCACCCCCCTCCCCCCCCTCTCTCTCTCTCCCCTTTTCCTTCCTTCCTCCTTCACTGCCCCTCCAGTCAAATCACTCATCACCGGATCGCCGGCTATCGGCTTTCCGGCGACACACACACACACACATCCATATACATGTCATGTAGACAAGTGTCAGTTTCCTGAAAAGCCATCCATCCATCCGTCCGTCAAACCCATCATTACAGAAGTAAGCACTTGTCGCTTTCTGTACATTACTTACTT
>NC_134898.1:19385425-19398198 GCF_041734735.1 Babylonia areolata
GGCGGACAGAGACAGAGACATAGATGCAAAGATAGATGGCTTGAGAGAGAGAGAGAGAGAGAGAGAGAGAGAGAGAGAGAGAGAGAGAGAGGGGGGGGGGGGGGGAGGCGCGGGGCGGGGGAGTAGAGAGAGACGTATATGGATAGACAGAGAGACAGAGACAGGCGAACAGAGACACAGATGCAAAGACAGATGGCTTGATATATATATATATATATATATATATATATATATATATAGAGAGAGAGAGAGAGAGAGAGAGAGAGAGAGAGAGAGAGAGTAGTTTTCCTCTTGAACTGTTTCTGTGATACACGTGCACCTTTGAGAAGAGTCCTATAGAGCGGGTGGGTACTCTCAACCCAAAAAGAACGTGAACGGGTTTTTTTGTTTTAGTTTTAAAAGAAAAAAAACAACAACAAATATATAAATGCCAGCCGCACTTCCAGTCTCAACCAACCATAAGTTAACGTTCGCACCATGCAAAGGTCTTGTGGATGGACAGTACTTAGTGGTACGTTGAAGTGCTGACATCGACTGCCATGTATAACGCATTGCGCGAAGAAACTGCTTGTTTGTGAACATAAGCCGACTATGCATGAATGTGATTTGGCTCATTCATTGCCAGATTGAGTACTGTTGTCAGTCATTGAAACACCAGCAGCTAATATTTTGTCACGATACTGAGGGATCAAACTAGTCTATATGTGGCTACACACATTTCGATACCATGACACTTTTCGGGTTCAACACAACTGGCCATCCGAAGAAAAATGGAACCGATGGGATATGAAACTGTCCACACATTTACATGTTGTCTTCTCCTTCTTCTTCTTCCTTAATGACGGGCGCAATAGCCGAGTGGTTTAAGCGTTGGACTGTCAATCTGAGGGTCCGTGGTTCGAATCACGGTAACGGCGCCTGGTGGGTAAAGGATGGAGATTTTTCCTATCTCCCAGGTCAACATATGTGCAGACCTGCTAGTGCCTGAACCCCATTCGTGTGTATACGCACGCAAAAGATCAAATACGCACGCTAAAGATCCTGTAACCCATGTCAGTGTTCGGTGGGTTATGGAGACACGAAAATACCCAGCATGCATGAACCACGACAGAGTCATAGGAAAGTCGATGATGGTCGTGTAACGGAAAGAAGAAGAAGAAGAAGAAGATTCATTGAAGATTCACCGCCAGATTCTCCCAGATCAGTCGGTTGTGTGTCAAAGCCTGGGTATTTGCAAATGGTTCTCCTGTCCATTCTACAATGTTGTCAGTCTGTCGGGTTTTTTTTCTTCCGTCTTCTCTGTCGTCTCCCTCAATCAACAGATCCTTGGAGGATTATTGATTTAGCATTTTAGCAAGGCCAGTGGATCTTGTTACAAGGCCATACCAGCGTAGGCTTCGTTTTTATTCAGTTGATGTCAACAACTCTTCACAGGGTCAAATGTGCTGCAAGCAACCTTCCCCATCACCCCTCCCCCCCCCCTCTCTTTCTCTCCACGCGCCCCAGGGTCTTTACCCCCACCTTCACTACCAATATCCTGTTTGCCCCTCCCCCCACCTCACCTTTTTTTTGGTTTTGTTTCCAGCCATCACACCGCTGCCATTTCTGACAACACATCTTCCACCACCACCCTCCTCCCCTTAAAAAGAGAAGAAAAAAAATCACCAAAATTAGCCACCACCACGACAACAAAAGCCTTGACCGTGCCAATCAGCATCAGAAAAAGAAAGAAAGAAAAAAAGACTGTCCTAACACCGGTGACCCAATGTAAAAGCAAAACTGACCTTCTCTATAAAAAAATTAAAATAAAGGCTCGAACCTCGGTCCCACCCCCACCCTGCCTCCCCGCCCCCCTGCCTACAGGGTGAAAGTGTCACACATGCAAGGGGCTGGCTGTCTTTCCCAGGCCCCTCGTGTTGACAGTCCGTGAGCGGGAAGGAAGTGCAAGGCGGGGGGAAGGGAAGGGGCTGTATAGTGACTCCGAGGCGTTGCCCCTTAAACAAAAAACAAAATTAAAACAATACAAGAACGCGAGGGCCCGGGATGCTATTTTGGAACTCTCGTCCCTTTTCTCTCCCTTGAGCCGGTCAGTTGTGGATGCTGACACGTTTGGGCGATGTGTGGTGCTGGTCAACATCAGGGTGACATGTTTGGTGGTGGTGGTGGTGGTGACAGTGGTGGTCAATTGTGTGAGGATGTGCCGTGTCGGGGAGAGTGGAGAATGGGAAGGGGAAAGGGGAGGGGGATGGAGTGGAGGTTTTTGCATGGGCGGGAGGTGTTGAATGTGAATGTGTGTGTGTGTGTGTGTGTGTGTGTGTGTGCGCGTGTGCGTTTGTGTGTGTGAGAGAGAGAGAGAGAGAAAGAGAGAGAGAGAGAGAAGAGAGAGAGAGAGACTCTTTTCTGTCTCTCTCTTTCCATTGCATGGCATGATTATTAAACCATCTGAGTCCTGGGTCATGAGTATCTCTTTATTTGTCAGTGTGTGTGTGTGTGTGTGTGTGTGTGTGTGTGTGTGTGCGTGCGTGTATGTGCGTATGTGTGTAAATACATGTGTGCTGGCGCACATGAATGCCTCATTGAATGCCTACCAGAAAAGTGTATGTAAGAATTGCTCGTTAACCAGTTACGCCGCTGGTCAGTCATCCGCTTAGCAGATGTGGTGTGTGTATAATTATATGGATTTGTCCGAAAGCAGTGACGCCTCCTTGAGCCATGTGGACCGAACTCAACTGAACTGACCCATTTCACTGCTCCAACAAGCAGGCCCACCACACGAAGTAGGCCAACACGCATAGACTGACAAAGAAACAGGGAACGCTGCATGCTAGTGGAAGTCTCAGTTCAGCGTCTTTGTATTAGTTACATGAAATATATAACAATGTCATGTGCACCCACGGGCTTTCCTGAAAAATAAACACATCTGGAATCTTTACTCTTTTCGGCAACATTTTGTATTACAGTCAGTTTGCGTCCGACTTCCTGAACATCAGAATAGCAGAAGAGGCAACTGCCGTCCTGACAATCTGGGCTAAAATTTATTATAGTGGAGAGTGTTTTGCCCCCAAGTTATGTCCCCAATTTCTTGGCCAAGAGGGTTTTAGGACAAATCGGCGTTGTGGTAATACTGGAAGGCCACCTAATCCCCCCCCCCCCCCGCCCCCCCCACCAAGAGTGCAGCACTAAGAGCCAGTGCAATATTATCGCCTCCTTCACACGCAGCCACGCTGGCTATTGACGGCAGGTGGTGATCACAATGGTACGTGGATAGTACTGCAAGGCAGGTGTTCACCTATCGTTTATCACAGCTATGCTCAATAACGCTCAGACTGGCACCCAGCAGGTGACGTTTATCATTGCAATATTACCCCCCCTCCCTCCCACCTACATCCCCCCCCTCCCTCCACTCCTCCTTGTCCTAATATCACTTCAAGTGGAAAGACGTTAAATTGAAGACAACTCCTCCCTGTTCCCTTCCAACGACCTTGGGTGATATATTCAAGAGACCATGGTGACTGTGGGGTAAAGGTGCAGGCTACCTGCAGGTCAGTCTACATGAGGCAAGGCCTGTTTGCCTCGAGTATCATCTGCTATCTACAGGTAAAACATTGTGCTTTGTCAGTGTTGTACAGATTTGACATCGACATCCGACTTAGGTGATTATGACCAACAGGGAAAAAATAGCCCCAGGAAATTGGTGGATGGGATGGTGGTGGTGGGTGGGTGGGTGTAGATGGGGGTGCAGGAAGGGTGGTGGCGTGGGGAGGGGTGGGGGGCCGGGGGTGGGGCTATCTCAGTAATACTGCACTGACACCACCAAGAGGGATAGAATGAATGTTAGGGTGTCTGTGATTGGAAACTTCTAGAATGTTTATGTGATAACTTGAATAACAAAGAAAGAAAGAAAGAACGAAACACTACCAAAGCCAAATAGGTCAATCATTAAACTGATTTTTTCGTCTTGCACCGAAGAATCATGTGAAGAAGGCCAAGATGTGAGTCCAGCAAATATACATAATCATAACTGCATACTGCTGAATAGGCGTCACACACACACACACATTAACACACACACACACATAAACACACACACACACTCACGAACACACACACACACACACACACGCACACACACACACACACGCACGCACGCACACACACACAACGATATAATAATTTTATATCTCCTCCCACACAAACCGCTCTCGCCCAAAAAGACAGGCAGACAATCCACCAAGCTGCGGGAGGTAATCTGATGAGATCCGCCTGGAGGACGCATTTATCTCCCCTTAAACGGTTTTGTCCGGGGGGTGAAGCTCTCTGTGGGAGGGCTTATGCTGACCGCGCGCGACCCTTTGTGTGGGGCCTGTCAGCTTCTCTCTGCCTCTTGTTGCCGTCAGACGATGTGTGTGTGTGTGTGTGTGTGTGTGTGTGTGTGTGTGTGTGAGAGAGAGAGAGAGAGAGAGAGAGTGAGACAGATACAGAAAAAGAGAGAGAAGTCATGTCATGATATCGTAGTCTTTTAGTTATTGATGCACACTATTTTTTACTATCATTACTTTCTCTCTCCTGAAAAAAAAAGTTATTCATGCCAGAAACACAGAGACTGAGAGGGATCGAGAGAGAGAGAGAGAGAGAGAGAGAGAGAGAGAGAGAGAGAGAGAGAGAGAGAGAGAGAGAAACAGACAGACAGACAGAGAGACAGAGTTCATGTCATGCTTTCGTAGTCTTTTTGCTGTTGATGCAATTCTTTTAACCGCCATTGAAAAATACACTTATTCAAAAACAACAACAAAGACACACACACACACACACATACACACACACACACACACGGAGAGGTAGAAAGAGAAAGAGAGAGAGAGAGACAGACAGACAGACAGACAGACAGACAGACAGAGAGACAGAGTTCATGTCATGCTTTCGTAGTCTTTTTGCTGTTGATGCAATTCTTTTAACCGCCATTGAAAAATACACTTATTCAAAAACAACAACAAAGACACACACACACACACACATACACACACACACACACGGAGAGGTAGAAAGAGAGAGAGAGAGAGAGAGAGAGAGAGAGAGAGAGAGAGAGAGAGAGAGAGAGAGAGAGAAGGGACAAAAAGGAAAAAAGAAAAGAAAGACTGATAACATCCTCAGGACTCTGCTGCTATGATGTTTCTGTTCCACTCAAACAGAATATAATCACAACGTAATGCGTAACAGTAATGGGAGACAATCGTGACATTTCCTGGGAATCAAAGTCTGTACGAGTTGTCGCCCGACATTGACGTCTGCCCGAAGCGACATTGAGTTTATCGGACAGAAAGTTCGATGGACGAAAGGTCCGTGGTAAAAGAAAATATGACATATCACACACACACACATATATATGTGGCCGACTATGACTATGTATATAATATAGTCGCGATGTGTCCGAATATATAGATAGATATAGATGATATCAATCGTGTCCGACTATGACCATCAGAGAAGGCAACTGTTGTCCCCACTATCTGGGCTAGACTTTGCTTATAGTGGAGAGCGTCTTGCCCAGATTACATCCCCACTCTCTCAGCCAAGAGGGTTTTAGGACGGTCAGCGTTGGGATGGTTCTCAAAGGCCAACTAGGCCCCAAGGTTGCAACGCTAAGAGCCACTGAGTTCAGTCTTACCCCTTAGTTTGAGAGTGATAGTCCTTCACAAAAGACTAAACTGTAAATGATTTCTAATTGCAATGGAGAAACCATTGATAATACAGCTCGCATTTTGCCGTTGGCCCAACGTGAATTAGTCTGCCTATTATTATTATTATTGTGTGACACAACAAGTAAAGGAAGTTAGAGGGAGAGCGCCAACAAACGAGGTTGATTCAGCGTTCTGTCACTTCTCTCTCTACTCCTGTATCCATTCCGTCCTTGTCCATTCAGTTCTTGTAGGCCTCAGGGTTAACAACCGACCCCTCCTCTTTGTTATCTTCTCCTTCTTCGTTCGTGGGCTGAATTTAATCTATTTGGCTATCATTTATTCATTTTCGCCCAATAGTTCATTTAACTTAATTCTTTTTTGTGTGTATCTATACTTTTTTCCCCCATGTGCGTGTGTGAGCGTGCATGCATGCATGAGTGAGTGTGTGTGTGTGTATGTGCATTCACACACACATTTGAAAGTAATTTTAGCCTATCTAATTGTCTATTTTCTTCTTTTTATATGTTTGTTCTGTTGATTATTTTAAGTTTTCAGTTGCTTGCTCAACTCACTCTGTGTGTGTGTGTGTGTGTGTGAGAGAGAGAGAGAGAGAGAGAGAGAGAGAGAGACAGAGAGAGAGGACATTTTATGTGCACATGCCTGTGGACGTGTGTGTGTGTGCTTGTGTGTATTTCTTTGGTGGTAGTTGGGTGTCTTTTTTATTCTTGTTTTTTTGTTTGTTTGTTTTTTTAAATTGAACTCCCAGGTGATTGGAAACACAAAAACACTCACGAAAGGAACCCTTTGGAGATACTCATTGTATTACGCAACATTGCACTGCAACTGATTTTTATTTTTCTACTTGAAACGGAAACCGACTGAATTCAGATTTTTTTGTTTTGTTTTGTTTGCTTGAAATCATTAATTTGCTTGGACGCCAGCGGGTTTCTTTTTGTTTGTTTGTTTTTTGGTTTGTTTGTTTTGTTTGTGTGTTTTTGTTTTGTTTGTAAAGAAAAAAAAAAGGGTGGGGCCTCAGTTGCATGCAGACAACGGAGCACCCCTGTCTTTTATCATTTCTTTTCTTTATTCTTTTCCTTTCCTTTTTTTTCTTTTTCTTTTCTTTTCGTTTTTGGGTGCTTCACGCTGCCTTTCTTCATTTGAAAAAAAAAGAAAAAAAGAAAAAAAAGGAAAAAGAAACAAAAAATCAAAACAACACCACCACCAACAACAAAACAAACAAAAAGAAATCCCAAACCCAACAACGTCAGTTCCGAAGTGTGTTTATTTTGCTATGAATAGACATTATTTGGGAGACTAGTGTTTAAAATGTTACAGTGGTGTCTGTTTTTTTCTCGTTTTAAAAAAAAAATTACCTAGTGTGAATTCCTTAGTGTTTGTATAAACTGTTCCTTTCTCACTTATTCCACTATCATAAAGCACAATTATTATGTATGTACATGTGTGTATTCGTGCATGAACATGAGTGAGTGTGTTTGGTGTTTGAATGAGTATTAGTACGTGCATGAATGAATCAAAGAGAAATGATCTACCCAAGAACTGTGTCAACTTTATCAACACATCTGCCCTTACTGATAACCACCATGACAACAAATAACACCCGTAATAAAACAATGCTATTGCATCGCTGCAGCACCAACAATAACCACAACGATGATTTACAGCCGTCACCGCCTCTCAACATGCTCTTGCGACAAAGATGAGAGTTCCAGTGTGCCGTTTTCACGTCACTCTTAGTGAGGAAGCTATGGGAATTTTTTATGGTTTCCATTTTGGTAGTGAAGAGGAAAAGAAAGACTTGAGTATTGTCGTGCATTCACTTGAAGACTTGCGTCTTCATATGAAACCTATGAATCTGATATATTTCATATACGACGTCAAACGGCAGACGAACCAATCAAAGCCTTCATCAGTTCTCTTCATCATCTTATAAAGTCAAGCAATCTTGAGAAACTGTTCGGTTTGATTCGTTGTTGTTTGGAAGTCCCAGAAGAACTGCGTGACTACTTTTCAGAACTACAACCCATTTCAGGAACACGCAGGTATGCATGGATGATATCGGGGACTGGATGAAAACGTACGCCGAGAAACATAAGCTTTAAATACAGCCTCAAATTGCCTTGATGGGTCGCTATTACGGCGATGAGATCTTGGTGGCTACGCTGCTTTTACAATGATATCTGGAGCACGATTTACGAGTGACCGACATTCAACAAGTGATCGAATACATCCCAAAAACCTGTTTTAAAACGTGCGGCGAGTCGGTTACGCGAGCTCGGAGAGAAGAGGATAAAGACCCCAGTAAAATCGTCTTAGCAGAAACCATGAAGCTACTGGAGAACAGCGCGTACGGAAAAACGCTGACGAATAAAGCTACACATCATGAACTGGAGTACTTAATGAAAGATAAAGACATGCAAACGCGCGTTAACGATCCTCTTAAAAAAAGAAAGAAAAAAAGACAGACAGAAATGACGAAGACTGGCATCACCGAAGAAAGTCTGCTGGGATCTTCCTACGCAGATCCGATTTTTCGTCTATCAGTACCCTAAACTGATAATGTTGCAGTTCTACGACTTAGTGGATCGATACGTCTCAAGAAAAGATTTTCAGCTGTGTGAGATGGACACCGATTCTTTTTATATGGTCTTATCTCAACCCAGTTTCATAGAAGCCGTCAAACCCGAGCTAAGAAGAGACTTCTACGAGGAATACAGAGACTGGTTTCCATCTTCGGCCTGCGAAAACCATTATCAAGAGTATATAGACTGTCAGTTAACGGGAGAACGTACCTGGACAGAACGCGCTTGCTGTACGGCACGATGAGCGTTAGACAAACGTACGCCGGGTCTCTTCAAAACGGAGAAAAAGGAGACGGCAATTTCGCTCTGTGTTCTAAAACGTACTACTCTTTCAGCAAGACAAGAGGATCAATCAACTCACCAAAGAAACGTACCTGAACGTAATGACCACTCAAACGAGCGGAGGAGGGACCAACAAGGGTTTCCATACAGATGGTTAAACCGTCTATACGTACCAGCAACAATGACTGTCTCTTTGGACTTCTGTACTTCTTCATCAAGAGACCCGTGGCTCAGGATGGTATTAGTACCGGACTCTTATTGATCTAATTATTCCTTTTAAAGATCCCCTCATAACTCTCTTCGTTTCCTCCATGTTGGGAAATTATTATTAGCCCTGCTAGAAATGCCTTAAAACCGCCGTCATATACGTTAGGGGATCATTTCATCAATCATTATAACGCATAGACAACTGTGCCAAGCCAGGAATTAAAAAAATCAAAAAAAATCGTGGAGGCTGGCTATTTTTTTTTCTTTCTAATATCATGTCCCATATATAAAGTTAAGAAATCAACATCCCAAACCCAATACATGCATTAATGAAACTTATTACACACACGTTTTAGGTACTACTAAATGGGGTTCTCTTCTTCCCTCAGTTAGAAAAAGTCAAGCCATCTCATTTATTTTATCAGTTAAAAAAATACCTCAAACGATATATAAATAAAATATCTTACCTTTTGGTGCATTTTTTTAATATGTAATATATACATCTTATGATACTCTCACCTTCGTTTTATCAGATGCTTTTGAGACAAGGAATTCTTGTCTGTCCCTTCATTATTCTTGTTTGGTCCACTCCTTGAACTTTTGGTGATGTAATGTGTTATGGTTTTTCTAGGTTGTTCGTGGTTCTGCTAATTTTCTTTTTTCTTTCTTTTTTTTTTTTTTTTTTTTGTCTTTTCTTTTTTTTTTAATATTCAAACATTGCCAGATGCATGTTTTTCTTATTAGTTCTGCAATGTGTGTTGGTTTATAGTTGTGTCCAACTTCCACACAGCTAACGAAAGTAAAAAAATATAAGAAAGATACTTTCTTTTGATATAACAATAACATGTTTTTATCATCAGTCAAATTTCTGTTCCCTTTCTTGGAACAATTTGGAATTTAGACCAACTGGTCAACAAAGAGCACAACAAATTGCATTCCAAACAATTTCATTCGAATAACCACAAATTTTCCCAGATTACTTTCCAATGTTTTTTTGTTTGGATTCAAAATTTTTGAGTTTCCTCTTAGTAAGGTTCAATTAAAGTCTCTGGGAAGCTATTTACGGGTCCTTGAATATGTATGACTCTTTGACAGTGGCTTCCCTTTTTTTTTTTTTTTTTTCCTTTTTTTTCCAATCTACTTAACTGGCTGGGTGAAGTCTTCGTCGTAATTGAAGATGCGTCTTCTTTTCACTGAGGCGCTAAGAGGTGACGACCTCCAGCTGGTGAAGTCTGCAGAGGAAGAAGACTTCTTGTAGTGAGCAAGTCGAGTCGTCTTCCGTTCTGCGCCGAACATAAAGTTCTTCAGGGGTAGGGTCACAGTCTTTAGAAAATCCCGTCAAAACCTACTGACACCAGTTCTTCCTTCTATTCTCTGGGCCGGTCTGGAGCTGGACACAACACAATGGAGCATCTGACCTAAGTTTCTTAGTTCTTTATACTCATTATAATATAAGAACAGCATGGAAACAAATGAGATAGGTATGAACAAAATGCCAGGAATACAACATGAAATACATTGGACTTTTTACCAATAGGCCTTTGGCAGCTTATAATGAATGTCATCAATGATTATCAAACCAACTAACGCAATAGTTAATTTACAATTCCTTCCCTTCAGAACCCATAGATTAATTTTAACTCCTAACTGGCTCACCTTCTCTTTAGATCTAAGCTTTTCTGGATCTCTAAATCTTTATATCCCAAGCAAATCCTAAATAAACGATGAAATAATCTTTCGTTCTGCTTCCATCTTGGTCACCTTACCATTACATTAATTTTACTACAAGAATATGAAAGAAATACTGAGATATCTAAATCAATAGTCAATGAGCCAACCCATTCATTTTCTCCCAGGAAGAAATCATAAGAATACAAAAAACCTGAAATAAGAATTAAAACAATTAATTCAAGTAAGTCCTATTCATTCTCTAGATCAAGATCATCCTATAGATAAAATTCATAAATTCAGTCTTTTCTCTCACCTCTTAATTTCAACAAAATACTTGAGCTCTCCAAAATCCGTTTGATTCTGAATGCAGTTACACAGGCACTGGCGATGACGCGGTAATAGTTCGTAGAGTTGCGTTATCCTTTGCTTTCCATAATTTTGACGTCACGTAGATGCGCGGTTTCGGCGAGGCGCGTTTCCTTGTTACATAATATATGCGCTCAAATTACGGTACTGACGTAATACATTGTAGGGAACAAAAGTATAAGTGCTCATGTTTTTAAAACATGAAAAATCTTATGTTGCATTTTTACTTTCTCACAATCATATAAGTAAGCTTAAACAATAAAACATATTAAAAAAAGAAAAAAGAAAAAAAAGACGAAATGTTATGTTCTTAAGATAAGTTTATTAACCTTAGTTAGCTTTCACTTTAAAGACAAATGCGCGTGAATATCAACTTTAAATGATTTATGTTTGTGTAGTCAGTTATTTTATATCTTAATTGCTTAACATGTCAAACTACAACACATAAATCTCTGGTAAAGTAAATACATCACACATATACATAAAAATAGCATGTTAAAGATTTCAGAAATAATAATCACTCAATATAAATCCACATACTTTTATAAGAGAAAAGCCTCCACCACTTTCAATCATATCAGTACAGAAACGGGCATAAAACTTTTTTTTCTTCTTTTTTTTTTTCTTTTTACTTCACACTCACTAACGTTGTTTTTTTTCCCTTCAGATTTGACTTTGTCTCGTGATAAACACAGTAAAAAGGATTTATGTTCTTTTTCATCCGCGATGACTCCTTCATCTTCGGTTCTTAAATGGAAGATCTGGAAAAAAGGGGGTTTTCTCTTAAGCTCTAAATGATACGTATCCCAGATTTCCTGCCACAACAGAGATTCACCAGCGCAGTACAATTTTTCACAATATTCCGTTCTATTGCCTTCAACCGGAGATTCCGGAAAGTGATCAAACCCTCCTCTGGCGTTCCTGCATTCGTCAGCAAAGTTCTGTTTGTTCTGTTCCACGAAATTGTCAAAAGAAAGATATACAATGAATTTTACGTTTTATTTTGGGGCACTGTATTCCAGTTTTGTCAATACATTGAGAATCATTTTACGAAAATGTTCCAAACAGTCCTTAACATGTTCAGTTCTGTGGATAGCCCATTGAATAATCACCCAGCTAGTGTTCAGTTCCATATTGCTCAAATCACGTCTTTCGCCATAGGAAACAGTCCTTCCACCAAAATCCGTAAACTATGTGGCTAAGCGGAGAACTATCCACGAGCAGTCTGGTTTTAGAAGCGTTGACAGGACCAGTGGAAATCCGAGTAGATCCAACCAGTACGAATGCATAATTCCTGATTGGCACGAATCCAGAGGGCACACTTCCCACTCGGATGGTTCTTTGTCTGTTCCACGAAGGAAATAATGAATTTTTTTTTTCTTGCAGGTTCTTCTTCGTTTCCAGGATCCGAAAATAAGTAGGCATGTTGATTTCTGTATTTGAGTCTAATACCACGTTCCATCTCTTTTTTTAATGAAAGTAGTTTTTCCGGTAGCTGCATGACCGTAAATACACTCTATCGAAAGAAAGTTTCCCATGATTAACAGCACACACACCGAAGATCATACCCCAAATCGCTAATAATCTGGGAGAAACTGTTGAAGATGTCTTAGGGAATAAAACGATTTTTATATTAGCTAAGTAATGAATTGGATGTTCTTCTGATAATCTTTTCCCCTTTTAAAATCGAGAGGCCACGATACGATTTTTGACGGTCTTTATCAGATGTTTAGAATTTTTATATCTCCCTGGTTTTATAGTGATTTTTTCGTCTATTTGCATAAGAGCTTTCTCGTCTCCAATTCCGGGACGCTGAACGAACGCGTTTATCATTATCTCTCCATTTTCAGGCCTTATTTCCAACCACTTTATTGGACATTGAAACTCGGCCAGTCCTACTGTCCAGTCGTTGTCCTCGAGATTTAGGCACTTCGGGTAATCTGTTCCAGAAATGAGTTAATATATTTAA
>NC_134898.1:19403298-19423298 GCF_041734735.1 Babylonia areolata
GTTAAGATCTGTTTGGGGGACTCCACCATGAACATTCTGATTTGCGGCGTTTTATTTTCTACCTCCAGATTTTTGTGGACATTTTCTTGTTTTGCTCCATCTGTGGCTGGCGGCGTTCCGTAAACAGGGCTATAATCATGGTTTGTGGAAGAGTTTTAATTTCAGTTTCAGTTTCCAAAAGGTGCCAAAGCACACAGGTCTCTGACCCATATAGCTGAAACCACCTCTGCTTATAAAGAAAAATAAAGAAATGAAAAGAAAAAGAAAAGAAAAAGAAAAGAAAATGAAAAAGAAGCAGCAAATGCCTGCCTCACGCACAAACTCAGCTCACTGCTTAGGTTTGTATGTGAGCACTGCAGCATCCATGTCAGTGTTGTTTGTGTCATGTCTGCAAATGACCCCGATTGATAGATAGAGAGATAGATAGATAGATAGAGAAAGAGAGAGAGGCAGAGAGAGAGAGAGAGAGAGAGGTGTAGAGAGAGACGTAGATAGACAGAGAGAGAGAGAGAGAAAGAGAGACAGGCGGACAGAGACAGAGACATAGATGCAAAGATAGATGGCTTGAGAGAGAGAGAGAGAGAGAGAGAGAGAGAGAGAGAGAGAAAGAGGGGGGGGGGAGGCGCGGGGCGGGGGAGTAGAGAGAGACGTATATGGATAGACAGAGAGACAGAGACAGGCGAACAGAGACACAGATGCAAAGACAGATGGCTTGATATATATATATATATATATATATATATGTATATATATATATATATATATGTATATATATATTATATATATATATATATATATATATATATATATATATAGAGAGAGAGAGAGAGAGAGAGAGAGAGAGAGTAGTTTTCCTCTTGAACTGTTTCTGTGATACACGTGCACCTTTGAGAAGAGTCCTATAGAGCGGGTGGGTACTCTCAACCCAAAAAGAACGTGAACGGGTTTTTTTGTTTTAGTTTTAAAAGAAAAAAAACAACAACAAATATATAAATGCCAGCCGCACTTCCAATCCCAACCATAAGTTAACGTTCGCACCATGCAAAGGTCTTGTGGATGGACAGTACTTAGTGGTACGTTGAAGTGC
Organism: Babylonia areolata; assembly: GCF_041734735.1. NCBI lineage: Eukaryota > Metazoa > Mollusca > Gastropoda > Neogastropoda > Buccinidae > Babylonia > Babylonia areolata. The sequence goes on from NC_134898.1 coordinate 19,404,386, forward strand.
TGACATCGACTGCCATGTATAACGCATTGCGCGAAGAAACTGCTTGTTTGTGAACATAAGCCGAATATGCATGAATGTGATTTGGCTCATTCATTGCCAGACTGAGTACTGTTGTCAGTCATTGAAACACCAGCAGCTAATATTTTGTCACGATACTGAGGGATCAAACTAGTCTATATGTGGCTACACACATTTGGATACCATAACACTTCGGGTTCAACACAACTGGCCATCCGAAGAAAAATGGAACCGATGGGATATGAAACTGTCCACACATTTACATATTGTCTTCTTCTTCTTCTTCTTCCTCAATGACGGGCGCAATAGCCGAGTGGTTTAAGCGTTGGACTGTCAATCTGAGGGTCCGGGGTTCGAATCACGGTAACGGCGCCTGGTGGGTAAAGGATGGAGATTTTTCCGATCTCCCAGGTCAACATATGTGCAGACCTGCTAGTGCCTGAACCCCATTCGTGTGTATACGCACGCAAAAGATCAAATACGCACGTTAAAGATCCTGTAACCCATGTCAGTGTTCGGTGGGTTACGGAGACACGAAAATACCCAGCATGCATGAACCACGACAGAGTCATCGGCAAGTCGATGTTGGTCGTGTAACGGAAAGAAGAAGAAGAAGAAGAAGATTCATTGGGGCACCGCCAGATTCTCCCAGATCAGTCGGTTGTGTGTCAAAGCCTGGGTATTTGCAAATGGTTCTCCTGTCCATTCTACAATGTTGTCAGTCTGTCGGGTTTTTTTTTTCTTCCGTCTTCTCTGTCGTCTCCCTCAATCAACAGATCCTTGGAGGATTATTGATTTAGCATTTTAGCAAGGCCAGCGGATCTTGTTACAAGGTCATACCAGCGTAGGCTTCTTTTTTTATTCAGTTGATATCAACAACTCTTCACAGGGTCAAATGTGCTGCAATCAACCTTCCTCATCACCCCTCCCCCTCTTTCTCTCCACGCGCCCCAGGGTCTTTACCCCCACCTTCACTACCAATATCCTGTTTGCCCCTCCCCCCACCTCACCTTTTTTTTGGTTTTGTTTCCAGCCATCACACCGCTGCCATTTCTGACAACACATCTTCCACCACCACCACTACCACCCCTGCATACCACCCTCCTCCCCTTAAAAAGAGAAGAAAAAAAATCACCAAAATTAGCCACCACCACGACAACAAAAGCCTTGACCGTGCCAATCAGCATCAGAAAAAGAAAGAAAGAAAAAAAAGACTGTCCTAACACCGGTGACCCAATGTAAAAGCAAAACTGACCTTCTCTATAAAAAAAAAATAAAATAAAATAAAAATAAAAAAGGCTCGAACCTCGGTCCCACCCCCACCCTGCCTCCCCGCCTCCCTGCCTACAGGGTGAAAGTGTCACACATGCAAGGGGCTGGCTGTCTTTCCCAGGCCGCTCGTGTTGACAGTCCGTGAGCGGGAAGGAAGTGCAAGGCGGGGGAAAGGGAAGGGGCTGTATAGTGACTCCGAGGCGTTGCCCCTTAAACAAAAAACAAAATTAAAACAATACAAGAACGCGAGGGCCCGGGATGCTATTTTGGAACTCTCGTCCCTTTTCTCTCCCTTGAGCCGGTCAGTTGTGGATGCTGACACGTTTGGGCGATGTGTGGTGCTGGTCAACATCAGGGTGACATGTTTGGTGGTGGTGGTGGTGGTGACAGTGGTGGTCAATTGTGTGAGGATGTGCCGTGTCGGGGAGAGTGGAGAATGGGAAGGGGAAAGGGGAGGGGGATGGAGTGGAGGTTTTTGCATGGGCGGGAGGTGTTGAATGTGAATGTGTGTGTGTGTGTGTGTGTGTGTGTGTGTGTGCGCGTGTGCGTTTGTGTGTGTGAGAGAGAGAGAGAGAGAAAGAGAGAGAGAGAGAGAAGAGAGAGAGAGAGACTCTTTTCTGTCTCTCTCTTTCCATTGCATGGCATGATTATTAAACCATCTGAGTCCTGGGCATGAGTATCTCTTTATTTGTCAGTGTGTGTGTGTGTGTGTGTGTGTGTGTGTGTGTGTGTGTGCGTGCGTGTATGTGCGTATGTGTGTAAATACATGTGTGCTGGCGCACATGAATGCCTCATTGAATGCCTACCAGAAAAGTGTATGTAAGAATTGCTCGTTAACCAGTTACGCCGCTGGTCAGTCATCCGCTTAGCAGATGTGGTGTGTGTATAATTATATGGATTTGTCCGAAAGCAGTGACGCCTCCTTGAGCCATGTGGACCGAACTCAACTGAACTGACCCATTTCACTGCTCCAACAAGCAGGCCCACCACACGAAGTAGGCCAACACGCATAGACTGACAAAGAAACAGGGAACGCTGCATGCTAGTGGAAGTCTCAGTTCAGCGTCTTTGTATTAGTTACATGAAATATATAACAATGTCATGTGCACCCACGGGCTTTCCTGAAAAATAAACACATCTGGAATCTTTACTCTTTTCGGCAACATTTTGTATTACAGTCAGTTTGCGTCCGACTTCCTGAACATCAGAATAGCAGAAGAGGCAACTGCCGTCCTGACAATCTGGGCTAAAATTTATTATAGTGGAGAGTGTTTTGCCCCCAAGTTATGTCCCCAATTTCTTGGCCAAGAGGGTTTTAGGACAAATCGGCGTTGTGGTAATACTGGAAGGCCACCTAATCCCCCCCCCCCTCCCCGCACCACCCCACCAAGAGTGCAGCACTAAGAGCCAGTGCAATATTATCGCCTCCTTCACACGCAGCCACGCTGGCTATTGACGGCAGGTGGTGATCACAATGGTACGTGGATAGTACTGCAAGGCAGGTGTTCACCTATCGTTTATCACAGCTATGCTCAATAACGCTCAGACTGGCACCCAGCAGGTGACGTTTATCATTGCAATATTACCCCCCTCCCTCCCTGGCTCCTCCCACCTACACCCCCCCCCTCCCTCCACTCCTCCTTGTCCTAATATCACTTCAAGTGGAAAGACGTTAAATTGAAGACAACTCCTCCCTGTTCCCTTCCAACGACCTTGGGTGATATATTCAAGAGACCATGGTGACTGTGGGGTAAAGGTGCAGGCTACCTGCAGGTCAGTCTACATGAGGCAAGGCCTGTTTGCCTCGAGTATCATCTGCTATCTACAGGTAAAACATTGTGCTTTGTCAGTGTTGTACAGATTTGACATCGACATCCGACTTAGGTGATTATGACCAACAGGGAAAAAATAGCCCCAGGAAATTGGTGGATGGGATGGTGGTGGTGGGTGGGTGGGTGTAGATGGGGGTGCAGGAAGGGTGGTGGCGTGGGGAGGGGTGGGGGGCCGGGGGTGGGGCTATCTCAGTAATACTGCACTGACACCACCAAGAGGGATAGAATGAATGTTAGGGTGTCTGTGATTGGAAACTTCTAGAATGTTTATGTGATAACTTGAATAACAAAGAAAGAAAGAAAGAACGAAACACTACCAAAGCCAAATAGGTCAATCATTAAACTGATTTTTTCGTCTTGCACCGAAGAATCATGTGAAGAAGGCCAAGATGTGAGTCCAGCAAATATACATAATCATAACTGCATACTGCTGAATAGGCGTCACACACACACACACATTAACACACACACACACATAAACACACACACACACTCACGAACACACACACACACACACACACGCACACACACACACACACGCACGCACGCACACACACACAACGATATAATAATTTTATATCTCCTCCCACACAAACCGCTCTCGCCCAAAAAGACAGGCAGACAATCCACCAAGCTGCGGGAGGTAATCTGATGAGATCCGCCTGGAGGACGCATTTATCTCCCCTTAAACGGTTTTGTCCGGGGGGTGAAGCTCTCTGTGGGAGGGCTTATGCTGACCGCGCGCGACCCTTTGTGTGGGGCCTGTCAGCTTCTCTCTGCCTCTTGTTGCCGTCAGACGATGTGTGTGTGTGTGTGTGTGTGTGTGTGTGTGTGTGTGTGTGAGAGAGAGAGAGAGAGAGAGAGAGAGTGAGACAGATACAGAAAAAGAGAGAGAAGTCATGTCATGATATCGTAGTCTTTTAGTTATTGATGCACACTATTTTTTACTATCATTACTTTCTCTCTCCTGAAAAAAAAAGTTATTCATGCCAGAAACACAGAGACTGAGAGGGATCGAGAGAGAGAGAGAGAGAGAGAGAGAGAGAGAGAGAGAGAGAGAGAGAGAGAGAGAGAGAGAAACAGACAGACAGACAGAGAGACAGAGTTCATGTCATGCTTTCGTAGTCTTTTTGCTGTTGATGCAATTCTTTTAACCGCCATTGAAAAATACACTTATTCAAAAACAACAACAAAGACACACACACACACACACATACACACACACACACACACGGAGAGGTAGAAAGAGAAAGAGAGAGAGAGAGACAGACAGACAGACAGACAGACAGACAGACAGAGAGACAGAGTTCATGTCATGCTTTCGTAGTCTTTTTGCTGTTGATGCAATTCTTTTAACCGCCATTGAAAAATACACTTATTCAAAAACAACAACAAAGACACACACACACACACACATACACACACACACACACGGAGAGGTAGAAAGAGAGAGAGAGAGAGAGAGAGAGAGAGAGAGAGAGAGAGAGAGAGAGAGAGAGAGAGAAGGGACAAAAAGGAAAAAAGAAAAGAAAGACTGATAACATCCTCAGGACTCTGCTGCTATGATGTTTCTGTTCCACTCAAACAGAATATAATCACAACGTAATGCGTAACAGTAATGGGAGACAATCGTGACATTTCCTGGGAATCAAAGTCTGTACGAGTTGTCGCCCGACATTGACGTCTGCCCGAAGCGACATTGAGTTTATCGGACAGAAAGTTCGATGGACGAAAGGTCCGTGGTAAAAGAAAATATGACATATCACACACACACACATATATATGTGGCCGACTATGACTATGTATATAATATAGTCGCGATGTGTCCGAATATATAGATAGATATAGATGATATCAATCGTGTCCGACTATGACCATCAGAGAAGGCAACTGTTGTCCCCACTATCTGGGCTAGACTTTGCTTATAGTGGAGAGCGTCTTGCCCAGATTACATCCCCACTCTCTCAGCCAAGAGGGTTTTAGGACGGTCAGCGTTGGGATGGTTCTCAAAGGCCAACTAGGCCCCAAGGTTGCACACTAAGAGCCACTGAGTTCAGTATTACCCCTTAGTTTGAGAGTGATAGTCCTTCACAAAAGACTAAACTGTAAATGATTTCTAATTGCAATGGAGAAACCATTGATAATACAGCTCGCATTTTGCCGTTGGCCCAACGTGAATTAGTCTGCCTATTATTATTATTATTGTGTGACACAACAAGTAAAGGAAGTTAGAGGGAGAGCGCCAACAAACGAGGTTGATTCAGCGTTCTGTCACTTCTCTCTCTACTCCTGTATCCATTCCGTCCTTGTCCATTCAGTTCTTGTAGGCCTCAGGGTTAACAACCGACCCCTCCTCTTTGTTATCTTCTCCTTCATCGTTCGTGGGCTGAATTTAATCTATTTGGCTATCATTTATTCATTTTCGCCCAATAGTTCATTTAACTTAATTCTTTTTTGTGTGTATCTATACTTTTTTCCCCCATGTGCGTGTGTGAGCGTGCATGCATGCATGAGTGAGTGTGTGTGTGTGTATGTGCATTCACACACACATTTGAAAGTAATTTTAGCCTATCTAATTGTCTATTTTCTTCTTTTTATATGTTTGTTCTGTTGATTATTTTAAGTTTTCAGTTGCTTGCTCAACTCACTCTGTGTGTGTGTGTGTGTGTGTGAGAGAGAGAGAGAGAGAGAGAGAGAGAGAGACAGAGAGAGAGGACATTTTATGTGCACATGCCTGTGGACGTGTGTGTGTGTGCTTGTGTGTATTTCTTTGGTGGTAGTTGGGTGTCTTTTTTATTCTTGTTTTTTTGTTTGTTTGTTTTTTTAAATTGAACTCCCAGGTGATTGGAAACACAAAAACACTCACGAAAGGAACCCTTTGGAGATACTCATTGTATTACGCAACATTGCACTGCAACTGATTTTTATTTTTCTACTTGAAACGGAAACCGACTGAATTCAGATTTTTTTGTTTTGTTTTGTTTGCTTGAAATCATTAATTTGCTTGGACGCCAGCGGGTTTCTTTTTGTTTGTTTGTTTTTTGGTTTGTTTGTTTTGTTTGTGTGTTTTTGTTTTGTTTGTAAAGAAAAAAAAAAGGGTGGGGCCTCAGTTGCATGCAGACAACGGAGCACCCCTGTCTTTTATCATTTCTTTTCTTTATTCTTTTCCTTTCCTTTTTTTTCTTTTTCTTTTCTTTTCGTTTTTGGGTGCTTCACGCTGCCTTTCTTCATTTGAAAAAAAAAGAAAAAAAGAAAAAAAAGGAAAAAGAAACAAAAAATCAAAACAACACCACCACCAACAACAAAACAAACAAAAAGAAATCCCAAACCCAACAACGTCAGTTCCGAAGTGTGTTTATTTTGCTATGAATAGACATTATTTGGGAGACTAGTGTTTAAAATGTTACAGTGGTGTCTGTTTTTTTCTCGTTTTAAAAAAAAAATTACCTAGTGTGAATTCCTTAGTGTTTGTATAAACTGTTCCTTTCTCACTTATTCCACTATCATAAAGCACAATTATTATGTATGTACATGTGTGTATTCGTGCATGAACATGAGTGAGTGTGTTTGGTGTTTGAATGAGTATTAGTACGTGCATGAATGAATCAAAGAGAAATGATCTACCCAAGAACTGTGTCAACTTTATCAACACATCTGCCCTTACTGATAACCACCATGACAACAAATAACACCCGTAATAAAACAATGCTATTGCATCGCTGCAGCACCAACAATAACCACAACGATGATTTACAGCCGTCACCGCCTCTCAACATGCTCTTGCGACAAAGATGAGAGTTCCAGTGTGCCGTTTTCACGTCACTCTTAGTGAGGAAGCTATGGGAATTTTTTATGGTTTCCATTTTGGTAGTGAAGAGGAAAAGAAAGACTTGAGTATTGTCGTGCATTCACTTGAAGACTTGCGTCTTCATATGAAACCTATGAATCTGATATATTTCATATACGACGTCAAACGGCAGACGAACCAATCAAAGCCTTCATCAGTTCTCTTCATCATCTTATAAAGTCAAGCAATCTTGAGAAACTGTTCGGTTTGATTCGTTGTTGTTTGGAAGTCCCAGAAGAACTGCGTGACTACTTTTCAGAACTACAACCCATTTCAGGAACACGCAGGTATGCATGGATGATATCGGGGACTGGATGAAAACGTACGCCGAGAAACATAAGCTTTAAATACAGCCTCAAATTGCCTTGATGGGTCGCTATTACGGCGATGAGATCTTGGTGGCTACGCTGCTTTTACAATGCTATCTGGAGCACGATTTACGAGTGACGGACATTCAACAAGTGATCGAATACATCCCAAAAACCTGTTTTGAAACGTTCGGCGAGTCGGTTACGCGAGCTCGGAGAGAAGGGGATAAGACCCCAGTAAAATCGTCTTAGCAGAAACCATGAAGCTACTGGGGAACAGCGCGTACGGAAAAACGCTGACGAATAAAGCTACACATCATTAACTGGAGTACTTAATGAAAGATAAAGACGTGCAAACGCGCGTTAAAGATCCTCTGTTAAAAAAAACAAAAAAAAACAAAACAAAAAAACAACAATCAGAAATGACGAAGACGGGCATCACCGCACTGGAAATGGCCAAAAAGAAAGTCTACTGGGATCTTCCTATGCAGATCGGATATTTCGTCTATTAGTACCCTAAACTGATAATGTTGCAGTTCTATTACGACTTGGTGGATCGATACGTCTCTTTTATATGGTCTTATCTCAACCCAGTTTCACAGAAGCCATCAAACCCGAGCTAAGAAGAGACTTCTACGAGGAATACAGAGACTGGTTTCCATCTTCGGCCTGCGAAAACCATTATCAAGAGTATATAGACTGTCAGTTAACGGGAGAACGTATCTGGTCAGAACGCGCTTGCTGTACGGCACGATGAGCGTTAGACAAACGTACGCCGGGTCTCTTCAAAACGGAGAAAAAGGAGACGGCAATGTCGCTCTGTGTTCTAAAACGTACTGCTCTTTCAGCAACAACGTCTGCAAAATTCTATGTAAAGGCCTCGACAAGAGGATCAATCAACTCACCAAAGAAACGTACCTGAACGTACTGACCACTCAAACGAGCGGAGGAGGGACCAACAAGGGTTTCCAAACAGATGGTTAAACCGTCTATATGTACCAGCAACAATGACTGTCTCTTTGGACTTCTGTACTTCTTCATCAAGAGACCCGTGGCTCAGGATGGTATTAGTACCGGACTCTTATTGATCTAATTATTCCTTTTAAAGATCCCCTCATAACTCTCTTCGTTTCCTCCATGTTGGGAAATTATTATTAGCCCTGCTAGAAATGCCTTAAAACCGCCGTCATATACGTTAGGGGATCATTTCATCAATCATTATAACGCATAGACAACTGTGCCAAGCCAGGAATTAAAAAAATCAAAAAAAATCGTGGAGGCTGGCTATTTTTTTTTCTTTCTAATATCATGTCCCATATATAAAGTTAAGAAATCAACATCCCAATACACGCATTAATGAAACACATGTTTTAGGTACTACCAAATGGGGTTCTCTTCTTCCCTCTGTAAGAAAAAGTCAAGCCATCTCGTTTATCTTATCAGTTAATAAAATACCTGAAACGATATATAAATAAAATATCTTACCTTTTGGTGCATTTTTTAAATATGTAATATATACATCTTATGATACTCTCACCTTTGTTTTATAAGACGCTTTTGAGACAAGGAATTCTTGTCTGTCCCTCCATTATTCTTGTTTGGTCCACTCCTTGAACTTTTGGTGATGTAATGTGTTATGGTTTTTCTATGTTGTTCGTGGCTCTACTAATTTTCTTTTTTTTTGTTTTTTGTGGTCTTTATTTAAATTCAAACATTGCCAGATGCATGCTTTTCTTATTAGTTCTGTAATGTGTGTTGCTTTATAGTTGTGTCCAACTTCCACACAGCTAATGAAACTAAAAATTATGAGAAAGAAACTTTCTTTTGATATAACAATAACAGGTTTTTACCATCGGTCAAATTTCTGTTTCCTTTCTTGGAACAATTTGGAATTTAGACCAACTGGCCAACAAAGAGCACAACAAATTGCATTCCAAACAATTTCATTCGAATAACCACAAATTTTCCCAGATTACTTTCCAATGTTTTTATTTTTTTTGGTTTGGATTCGAAATTTTTGAGTTTCCTCTTAGTAAGGTTCAATTAAAGTCTCTAGGAAGCTATTTACGGGTCCTTGAATATGTATGACTCTTTGACAGTGGCTTCCCTTTTTTTTTTTTTTTTTTCCTTTTTTTTCCAATCTACTTAACTGGCTGGGTGAAGTCTTCGTCGTAATTGAAGATGCGTCTTCTTTTCACTGAGGCGCTAAGAGGTGACGACCTCCAGCTGGTGAAGTCTGCAGAGGAAGAAGACTTCTTGTAGTGAGCAAGTCGAGTCGTCTTCCGTTCTGCGCCGAACATAAAGTTCTTCAGGGGTAGGGTCACAGTCTTTAGAAAATCCCGTCAAAACCTACTGACACCAGTTCTTCCTTCTATTCTCTGGGCCGATCTGGAGCTGGACACAACACAATGGAGCATCTGACCTAAGTTTCTTAGTTCTTTATACTCATTATAATATAAGAACAGCATGGAAACAAATGAGATAGGTATGAACAAAATGCCAGGAATACAACATGAAATACATTGGACTTTTTACCAATAGGCCTTTGGCAGCTTATAATGAATGTCATCAATGATTATCAAACCAACTAACGCAATAGTTAATTTACAATTCCTTCCCTTCAGAACCCATAGATTAATTTTAACTCCTAACTGGCTCACCTTCTCTTTAGATCTAAGCTTTTCTGGATCTCTAAATCTTTATATCCCAAGCAAATCCTAAATAAACGATGAAATAATCTTTCGTTCTGCTTCCATCTTGGTCACCTTACCATTACATTAATTTTACTACAAGAATATGAAAGAAATACTGAGATATCTAAATCAATAGTCAATGAGCCAACCCATTCATTTTCTCCCAGGAAGAAATCATAAGAATACAAAAAACCTGAAATAAGAATTAAAACAATTAATTCAAGTAAGTCTATTCATTCTCTAGATCAAGATCATCCTATAGATAAAATTCATAAATTCAGTCTTTTCTCTCACCTCTTAATTTCAACAAAATACTTGAGCTCTCCAAAATCCGTTTGATTCTGAATGCAGTTACACAGGCACTGGCGATGACGCGGTAATAGTTCGTAGAGTTGCGTTATCCTTTGGTTTCCATAATTTTGACGTCACGTAGATGCGCGGTTTCGGCGAGGCGCGTTTCCTTGTTACATAATATATGCCCTCAAATTACGGTACTGACGTAATACATTGTTGGGAACAAAAGTACGATAAGTGCTCATGTTTTTAAAACATGAAAAATCTTATGTTGCATTTTTACTTTCTCACAATCATATAAGTAAACTTAAACAATAAAACATATTAAAAAAAGAAAAAAGAAAAAAAGACGAAATGTTATGTTTTTAAGATAAGTTTATTAACCTTAGTTACCTTTCACTTTAAATACAAATGCGCGTGAATATCAACTTTAAATGATTTATGTTTGTGTAGTCAGTTATTTTATATCTTAATTGCTTAACATGTCAAACTACAACACATAAATCTCTGGTAAAGTAAATACATCACACATATACATAAAAATAGCATGTTAAAGATTTCAGAAATAATAATCACTCAATATAAATCCACATACTTTTATAAGAGAAAAGCCTCCACCACTTTCAATCACATTTTTTTTACTTCACACTCACTAACGTTTTTTTTTTTTCCCCTTCAGATTTGACTTTGTCTCGTGATAAAGACAGTAAAAAGGATTTATGTTCTTCTTCTTCATCCGCGATGACTCTTTCATCTTCGGTTCTTAAACGGAAGATCTAGAAAAAAGGTTTTTTTCTCTTAAGCTCTAAATGATACGTATCCCAGATTTCCTGCCCCAACAGAGATTCACCAGCACAATACAGTTTTTCACAATATTCCGTTCTATTGCCTTCAACCCGAGATTCCAGAAAGTGATCAAACCCTCCTCTGGCATTCCTGCGTTCGTCAGCACAGTTCTGTTTGTTCTGTTCAACGAAATTGTCAAAAGAAAGATATACAATGAATTTTACGTTTTCTTTTGGGGCACTGTATTCCAGTTTTGTCAATACATTGAGAATCATTTTACGAAAATGTTCCAAACAGTCCTAAACATGTTCAGTTCTGTGGATAGCCCATTGAATAATCACCCAGCTAGTGTTCAGTTCCATATTGCTCAAATCACGTCTTTCGCCATAGGAAACAGTCCTTCCACCAAAATCCGTAAACTATGTGGCTAAGCGGAGAACTATCCACGAGCAGTCTGGTTTTAGAAGCGTTGACAGGACCAAGTGGAAATCCGAGTAGATCCAACCAGTACGAATGCATAATTCCTGATTGGCACGAATCCAGAGGGCACACTTCCCACTCGGATGGTTCTTTGTCTGTTCCACGAAGGAAATAATGAATTTTTTTTTCTTGCAGGTTCTTCTTCGTTTCCAGGATCCGAAAATAAGTAGGCATGTTGATTTCTGTATTTGAGTCTAATACCACGTTCCATCTCTTTTTTTAATGAAAGTAGTTTTTCCGGTAGCTGCATGACCGTAAATACACTCTATCGAAAGAAAGTTTCCCATGATTAACAGCACACACACCGAAGATCATACCCCAAATCGCTAATAATCTGGGAGAAACTGTTCAAAATGTCTTAGGGAATAAAACGATTTTTATATTAGCCTACCAAGTAATGAATTGGATGTTATTCTTATAATCTTTTCCCTTTTTAAAATCGAAGAGGCCGCGATACGATTTTTGACGGTCTTTATCAGATGTTTAGAATTTTTATATCTCCCTGGTTTATAGTGATTTTTTCGTCTATTTGCATAAGAGCTTTCTCGTCTCCTATTCCGGGATGATGAACGAACGCGTTTATCGTTATCTCTCCATTTTCAGGCCTTATTTCTAAACACTTTACTGGACATTGAAACTCGGCCAGTCCTACTGTCCAGTCGTTGCCCTGGAGATTTAGGGCTTCCGGTAATCTTTTCCAGAAATATATGTAATGTAACTATTTTTAATGTATTTATAGTCACTGCCGGCGTCAGAGGATGACGTGACGTAAAAATCTCGTTTCACAGTTGTTTTTTAAAGCTCGTTTCAGACTTGGATTGGGAAGAACGTAGCCTAAACAGCTACCCAGGATAACCGTCCAGAGATTAGATTCCGGATGTCTGGAGCTTAAATTATATATAGAGGCGCATACTACTATCAACACAATTATCATCTGAGCAATAGATACTATTTCCGACTTAGGAGCGCGTTCACCTAATATTTTCCACACGGAAACGGAACTCCCTCTGTGTTGTTTCCTCTTCTTTTTCTCTTCCCTGAAAGGCAAGGTTTCTTTTTCCATCATGCTTTTTATATCCTGTTCTATTCTCGTTCTGGAATCCATGAATTAAACTGACTGGGATATCCCACCCATTTCACCAAGACTTCTTTTTGGCCTTCCTTTTTCATTTTAGCTAGTACAGATTCAATTCTGTATAAAGTTTTATACCCGACTTTCTGAAGCTCTTGGGATAAAATTGCCCAGAATTCTTCACCCGCGTCATCTTTTATAACGTATGTGGTTGGTGACGTCATCAAATGCGACTACTCGTAAACAGTTCTTCCGTCCAGTTTGGCAAATAGCCTTTCTTAAAGGCTAGTCTAGATTTGCTGATTCTTACGTGATCGCCAACGATTAATAAGTTCAGATTTTTGGTTTTAGGAGTTTTAATTGCGTATAACGTTTGTCAGACTAATTCTTGATTGTCTTCGTTAACATCCAGAGGCGCTCTTTTAATGCTACGATGGTAAGAACGGTTATAAGCGTAGACCAAGCTTTGTAAAACGTCTATAAAACGATTAGTCGATTTATAAGTCATATAACGCCATATTCTCTCTTTCAACGTGCGATTAAACCTTTCTACTATCGCTGCGTTAATATCATCAATTGAGTCACGAAAAATTGGATCTTATTTTCTTTTTAAAATTTCTGAAAAACGTTATTCACAAATTCTGTTCCTTTATCGGTTTGTAGTTTCTCCGGAAGACGCCCTTCTTCTTTAAATATCTTCTTAAAGGCGTTGACTAAAGTCTGTCCTGCTTTATTTTTTAAAGGTACTACCCATGCTCTCTTACTAAAACCGTCAATAACCGTCAGTAAAAACGCGTATCCGTCATTAGCCGATTTTAAACGTTTTGTATGGATCAGATCAGCTTGCCATTGCGCATCTGTACTGGATACGATGATTTTACGTTCATTAAATTTTCGCCTCACTGGTTTATGCAAAGTATATGTATCTTGTGCTTCCAGCCACGTTTTTATTTTTTTATTTTTATTTTTATTTATTTATTTTTTTTGCTGCCCCATTATCTGCACCGTTTCAGTGGCATTACTCCCACGCCGCTCATTTAGATTCCCCCATACACGGCCACACCCGGGTTCGTCCTTCGCAGTTCCAGCGTCGGCAGTCCACAGGGAACCATCGATGTCAGGTCGCCAGGAGGCCACACACCAGAAGAGACCCTGCACTGCTGCTGAGTCACTTCGGTGGTGTTCAGTAGTGCCTTTTCTGTTTTAACGTACTTAGGACACCACTTACTAAGCCCCCTACTAACGACAATAATGGCTTAGTCGCGGAGCCAGACTGAGTGAGCGTCCCTCCCAGAGTGAAGACCGCCACCACGTCCCTCAAACAACAGCCCCCCATGAATCTGCCGACACTGACGACATTGACAGGACTCACCCCAAGCACGGAAGTGGAGGGGTATCGAAACTGAGGTCACCATGAGAGCAGGGCATGAAAGGCCACAGACTTTGAGACTATTTTGTTTATATTGATGAAGGAGGAGGAGGATGGCGATGATGATGACGATGTTGCTATGGAGGTTCATTTTGGTTTGGGACTGCGTGACAAGGCTGTACTCTACGCTTCCTGTCATAATGATATCCCGGCGTTAACCAGGCCCGAGAGATACAGGCACTTGCAGTGTTGGTCAGGTAATTAGAGCAACACACCCAAAGACGCATCCTTGAAGTGGATGACACTCGACTGTGTGGTCCCAGTCTCCCCATTTAAGCCCACAGCACACTCAACTCTGGGTAGGAGCCGGCCACGGGCCGAAAAGCCCACCTCCGCTGGGATTCGAACCCGCGTCCTCCCAGCCGTCAGTCCGCGACGCTAACCACTTCGCCACGGCGGCTGGTACGTTTTGATTTTCGTTTTCGACATAATCATTTCCGAGAATGCGTTGTAAACTCTTTAATCCACCAAAACTGCCTGTAGCTTTAGGGTTATAATAACGACTACTTATTTTCTTTTTATCACTAGGGGCCATTTTTAAAACAAAATCCACTCAAAAGTTTTAGGGCTGAGACGAGGTCTCAAGACTGTCAAAGTCCGTTTGTATGGGCGTTTTTTTTTTCTGACCAGTTCTATGAAATACGGCTTTGAGCCCAGAGAATCACACATAGCGTGATATGAGCACTAAAAACCCAAATATCAAAGCACCAAACATATGAGCACTAACAACACTAGACATTAAAGCACCAAACGTATGAGCACTGAAACACCAGGCATTCAAGCACCATATGACCCGCCACAACTTCTTCAATTGACATATCCACTTACTTCTTGCTCATCTATTTACTTGAGCTTTTAAGCGCCGATTATTTTTTGATTGGATGTGATATCCGTGATTTCAATAATTGGACTAATTTACGTTCTCGTTCCTCACGTTGCCATTGTGCTCTGGCAGACCACATGTAGAGAAGTGGGTTGAGAGCAGAGTTGAATGGTAACAAAAAAACAACCATAGCGTCGTGAATCTGACCCAAACCAACAAAACCACGTGAATTCATCGTCCTCACCAATCCGAATGCAAGCCAGCAAACAGTATCTGTGAGGGTCACTTTTCCCATCACGTGGACTGAAGAATACACTGGTCTCTGTGAGGGACTGAGTGTCAGTCTGCGCTTTGGTGTTTGCTTGTAGATCACAACTTGGATAACTACAATCATTGCAGACAAAATGAAGTTGATTGCTGCAATCACTGTGAACCACTTGAAGTCTTGCTTAGAATAATAGTGATCAAATGAAGCCAGACGACACAGACCAGACTGACCATCAAGCCCCCAGTGTGACAGTCCAGGAAGAAAAGGGATTATTGACAACGTGGTTCCAATGACCCATACTGATATACGAATCGTAAATAATAAACATTCGTTAGGCATTTTAAAATAATTATTGAAACAAAGCATAACCATATGGTTCATAGTGATGAGGAAAATGATTGCTACTGACACTATGCTAGAGAGTGAAAAAAGGAACCCAGCCAGTTTACAATTTACGTTACTGGTCCATTCATTTCTAAAGTGAATGTAATGGTCACTATATATGTGGCCCGCTACCACAACAATGTTCACATGACACCCCATACACATGTAAGAAAACAGCAAATGAATAATATTCATGAAGAAATTGTTTCCAAGCACTTTCCTCATGTTATAGGACATTACAAAGCAAGCAACACTCCCAGTGACAGCTAAGGCACTAGTTAGCCAAAAGAATACCCTATACAGTTCATTTGGTAACAACGAAGTACACAAAGGCAGTATAGTGTGAGGTGCGAAACAGTTGAATCTATCGGAATGTTTAGGGTACAAATTCTTGCAGCAGAATCTGTAGCTTGACGAAAAGACGTTCTCTAACTGAGCTGATGCTGGGAACAAATCAGAAGGAATGTCGATAACTGTATTCCCAGTTATATCAAGCTCCTTGAGATTTGGCATGTCCATAAAAGCTTTCCGTCTTATAGTTCCAATGGAGCAAAACGAAATATTCAATATTTTGATGTCAGGCAAGTACATAGATAACTTGCTGTCAAGAATATTGATTTGTGTTTTTGATATGTACATACGCCTAAGTGCGTAATGAATGTGCTTCGTCGTTTTACTCGTCATTTTGCAAAGAGGGTTGTCCTCTAAGTGTAAAGTTCTTAAGTTTGGGAGTTTAAGGAAAATCGTTATATTGATATTGTTTAGGCGGTTATTGGCAAGATCAATATATTCCAAATTATTAAGCTCAGTACTTGAGATGTTATTCAGAAAATTGTGTGACAGAATCAAATGAACGAGACATATGTTCTTTCTAAAATTACTAAGCAACATGTTTGAGCCCATTGCATTCACGTATCTCAACTGCGTAAAAAAGTCAGACGGAAACGGGTTGTCACATATGAAGACATAACCCTGACACAGACAAGGCTCAGGACAGGTCCTGTCACACATCAGTTCATCATCACGCTGTGGACACTGACCCCAGCCATCACACAGATGATCGCCGTGCACACAAACTCTGGAACCTCGACATCGGTAAAAGCCAGGACACGTTGCTGATTCACAGTCTTGCTCATCTTCTCCATAAACACAATCAAAATATCCATTACATCGAGTGTAGAAAGGGAAACAATATAACCATTCCGTTTTGCAGCGATAATGACTGTAAGGACACGATTCTTCAGCTGTCATCACCTGCTGAGTGAAGTAGCCTGTTCCATCCAGAGTCACATGAAACTGTTGCTTTTCGTCTTCCTCTTTGATTGGAGTCAGGTAGGTATGGTCGTCAGGACACCCAACCTCATCAGAGTCGTCCAGACAATCTGAGTATTGGTTGCAGCGTTGGCTGAGCAATACACATTGACCGTTAGAGCACAGGAAACCAGGACATGAAGGATGTTCACAGAATGACTCATCACTGGTATCAGGACAATCCTGTCTGAAGTCACACACAAGAGTGTGCTGCACTGTAGTGACCCCATCATCACATGTAAACATTGTAGATGCAAATCTCTTAAAAAGAATTGAATCAGAATGTTGTGCATCGCTCACATTCACGAAAGTGCCACGTGTTAAGTGTACTGCATTCACACAATTACTTTTTGGATCATGTAATAAAAATGCAAACGTCTCATGACTGTCGGGACAAATAACCAAAGCCTGTCGTGTATATTTGAATACAGAATTGTATGACTGCACATGAGTCCGTAACACACTACAATCAAAGGCATTATATGATTGAAAACTCATTTCACACAACATGAGCTCAGCATATGCTGCCTTGCAGTACAACACCCCACCATAAATCTGACAGTGTTTAGTTCGCCTTGTGGGAACATATTGAGAGGGAACTTCAATGTGGTTCACATTATATACAAGTGAGTTATCATGCCACCTTCGAAATTTGCTGTGCAAAAATGACTGGAAGTGCCAACCTGATTTGTAATCCAAAAAAAGTTGGAAACGTTCGTAGTTTTGTAAAAGGAATAACATATCTACATATTCTTGTCTTGTTTTCACTGACCCTAGCCTAGCGTTCCTTTCCTGGCACACATAACTGGATAATGACAAGGGTAGCACTTTGTCTGAAATAATCAGTTGAAAACACTTGTGTCTTGAAGACACCAGTCCCTGGCAGTCAGGACTGCTAAAGGGACAGTGTTCTGTTTCGTCCCGTCCGTCTTCACACTCTGGCAAAAAATTACAGTGAACGTGATTTTGGAAAAGAGCGTAGTTATCTACAGAGCAGTTGAACAAACCACCGGGCAACTGTAAATATTGATTATCTACCATAAGTTCAGAAACGTATATTTTGAGACCTCCTTGAACATTATTATAAAACTGAATTTGAAGGTGTGACGTTTGAAGGATGTTAGCTGAAGCAGGACGTTCACGGCACACACGTTCAACAGTCTGGTGAGTTGTGTTTGGTTTGTTATATGTTAACATGATCTTCTGATCATCTGTTAAACTGCATATGAATGGATGTGGAAATTGTTGAATACTGATCATCATGATGTATCCAGCAGGTACTTTCCATTCCCCGCGGAGTATAGCAGATTCATAAAAAAACGGTGCTATTATGTATCCGGAATATCCCGTTATATTTTTTACAATTAGATTATGACATCTGATGATCTCAACCAGCACGTTTAATTGAGGACTGTTGACGTGCAGTATATGCATGATGTTTGCGGGTGATTCAATGAATAATTCTTTAAGTGTATGGTGATTGCAAATTATTTCGTACATAAATTTCAAACTTATATCAGTTTGCCAGCGCCTGGGTCCACACCAGTAATCCAGCCGTTGGACATGAGCACGCACATACATACCCTGGGGTGCCTCTATGGACAGTTTACAGAAAGTGGTGAAATCGCCACACATCCCGTATGTCACTCCCTGATGTGCTGGGAATGCTGGCAAGTTGCTCTCACAGTCTGATACATTGACCTGAATAACTGAGTTGTTTGTATTGTTCTTGGTTATGAAGTATTCCACACCTGGACACATGTCAATGATGTGCAGCTGACCATCTGTGGTATAGACATATGTGTTGTTCCACTGATGGTTGGATATGTCAGTGAAGACAACCGAGAGGCAATGTCTTATTCCACAAGTCAGCAAGATCCATGAGAACAAGATGCTGACATTTTGTGATCTGGTAAGACTTGAAACTGCTGTATAATACATCGTGGCTGTTTAGTTTCTGCGATATGGACACGTCTGGGGGATGCCTGATATGAATGGCATATCATGTATTTGCAATTTGTAATTTAAAATGACTTGTGTTGTCTGAATACGATATAATCTTAGAGTAAAATATGTCAGATGAAATCTGAAATTTT
>NC_134898.1:19428298-19435798 GCF_041734735.1 Babylonia areolata
TCTGGGTCTCCTCCAAAGTTGGAATGGCATCCAACGACTCACTGGCTGGCACCTGGGGGAGTCGGTCGATGGCTTCATCATTGATGGTGAAGGGGCGGTTCAGTACACTGTCAAAGTGTTCAGCCCATCTCTCAAGGATCCCGTCCTTGTCAGTGATCAGGGTAGAACCATCAGCACTGAGGAGTGGAGCAGATCCGGAGGTGGTGGGACCGTAGACTTCTTTCAGGCCGTTATAGAAGTTCTTCATGTCGTTCCTGTCTGCAAAGCCCTGGATCTCATCAGCTTTGTTGCTCAGCCAGGAATCCTGCATCTGCCGCAGCTTCAGCTGGATGGTGCTGCGTACGCTCTTCAGTATGTCTTTCTTTGACTGTGACTTAGGATCTTCAATGTGGGCTCTGTAGGCTTGGCGTTTGTCTTCTAGCAGCTGCTTGATCTCAGTGCAGTTCTCATCAAACCAGTCTTTGTGCTTCCTGACAGAAGGCCCCAGGCACTCCATGGCAGTGTTGTACACCTTCTCATGCAGTGCGCCCCATGCTGCCTCCACATTCTGGTTGTCCAGCACGGTGGACTCAAGGCGTTCCTCCAGGGTGTCAGCAAAGCTCTGCTTGATGTTGCCTAGCTCCAGCTTGTTGACATTCAGGCGTTTGAGTGCTTTCATGCCCTGAGGCCGTCTCTTGGGCTGGATGCGGAGGTTGAGCTTGGAGACGATAAGGCGGTGGTCTGTCCAGCACTCGGCGCCGCACATGGCCCTCGTGACTCGTACGTCCTGCCTGTCCCTCTTCCTGACGATGACAAAGTCGATGAGATGCCAATGCCCAGAGCGAGGATGCATCCATGACGTCCTGTTACGGGTAGGGAGGCAGAAGATGGTGTTTGTGATAAGAAGGTCGTGCTCAGCACATGTCTGGAGAAGTAGTTGGCCATTGCTGTTACAGTTATTAACCCCATGCTTCCCAATCACTCCTTCCCAGGAGATGCTGTCACAACCAACTCTCGCGTTAAAGTCACCAAGAATGATGAGCTTGTCTGCGTTGGGAACAGTGGTGATGACAGCGTTCAGGTCCTCGTAGAACTTGTCCTTGATCTCATCTGGGTTGGTCATGGTGGGCGTGTAGGCGCTGACAATGGTGGTAAACTTCTTCCCGTTGCATGTAGGGAGTTTCATCGTCATCAGGCGATCGTTCACTCCTTTCGGGGGGCCAGCCAGCTTGCCAACGAGGGTTGTCTTCACTGCAAAGCCAACTCCAGCCTCCCGTCTCTCTTCAGGTCCGCGACCACTCCAAAAGAAGGTGCAGCCTGCGCCTCGCTCACAGAGTTCGCCTTCTTCTGCCAGTCTGGTCTCACTTAAGGCAGCGATGTCGATGTTGTACCTGGCTAATTCACTCGCAATGAGTGCTGTGCGTCTCTGTGGTCTGGCTGAGTCGCCTCTGTCCAGAAGCGTACGCACGTTCCATGTGGCAATGGTCAATGGGGTGCTCCTTGTTTTCTTCTTTCTTTCCTTTGTGTGTCGACCGCTTGAGTAGGGTCCCCATCAGCCGCGGTATGCTGACTAGGGTGGTGTGGAGCAGGCAATGCTTAGGGCACCTTTTCTAGCCCCTTCCTCATGCCATGGAGGTGAGCAGTGCTGTCCTGAAGAGGGCTGCTCAGTCGCTCAGGGGGCTGCCGATCTCCACCGCTGCTCCAGTCGGTGAAAAACGACCCTATGGCCTGAGCCGAGGTCCGCGGCTACGACTGCCAGTGTACCCACACCTGTCGCTTCGTCGCTCGCCTGTCGCCACAGGGCTTGGGGAAAATAATGGTATGTGATGAAGGATGACTGATGACTTGCGCGATGACTTTGTTTATAGTGAGGAGGAGTTGCGCACCGTCGACCTCACTCTCTTGTCCGAGACCATCTGTATCCAGTGGCAAGACGAGGTCAAGACGACTGGAAATGGAAACGGATGCAGTGGATGACCAGGATGTCCTATGTGCCTCATCCTGCCCTCAGCACTCCACAGTGCTCTGCTGCAACCGCCTTCCTCTCCGTTGAACCGTGAAGGTTTCTTCCGCAGAGTCTGCCAGATCCAGTCTTCACATGCTTGGGTAGACAAGCCCTAACTCACCGAAGGTTTGAGACCCATCGGCTACCCTCACCTAGTTTAGCCAACCTGTCAAAGCCGTTGCCCGGGGGTTGGGCGCTGCTGCATGCTAGCAGCTTCTAGGACCCATAGGTGAGAGCTGGGTGCCGGTGGGGACCAACAGAGGACGAACCACTCCCGGAAGAGCGTGACAAGCCCCCCATCTAGAGGTTCTATCCCTCCCATGCACCCCCTAACCCCCAGTAGTAGGAAAGTGGAAAAAAAAGAAAAGAAAAAAAAGAAAGATAAAGCACTAGTTCTAACAACAGTGCAGAAATCAGTTCTACCGAGTACATCGAAAAGTCATGTGTTTGTGGTCGACCAAAAGATGGCTGCACAGTTACATCCTCGGACTGCCACAAACATACATTGGGTATGTACCAAACTGCCAATATACCAGCTGAGAATTTTTGTACAAGCCAGACAGACATATATAAGTGTGCTGTCAAATATATCACAGAACATATCGTGACGCAATTAGAAGAGCAGCAGAGCAGTTTCAGTTTCAGTAGCTCAAGGAGGCGTCACTGCGTTCGGACAAATCCATATACGCTACACCACATCTGCCAAGCATATGCCTGACCAGCAGCGTAACCCAACGCGCTTAGTCAGGCCTTGAGAAAAAAAAGAAAGAAAAAAAGGTGAATAAATTATAGATAAGCTTACATAAATGAATAATAATTATGATATAAAAAAAGGTAGTGGTAATGAAAATAATGATAAAATAATAATAATAATAATAATAATAATAATAAATAAATAAATAAATAAATAAGACAACAATGATGATAAATAAGCAAATAAATGTGAAACATGAGAGAGAGTGTTCATCCGATGTCGAGTGGACGTGTTTGCGACGGCGGTGTTGATTTGCATCGTTTGCCACAGTTTGGGAAGTGTTGGAGAGAAAGTGTTGTGACAGGTGTATTGGTGGTGTTTCCTTCTGAAGTTTTGAGAGTGTTGGTGGTGCCATTGAGCAGATAAGTACCGATTTGTGTCTGTGTTTTTCTGTTTTGTAATTTGTTTTGAGACGCCAGGGATTGAGTTTGTCTATTTTCAACTCTGTTTTGCACGTGCAGCTGCTGGAGAAAGGTGATGTAGTTGTTATGCGGCTTGCCCTAACACTGTGTTCCATCCCCGACCACTATTCCCATTTCCACCCTTCAGGTTGTTGTTTTTTTTGTGTGTGTGTGTGTGTGTGTGTGTGTGTGTGTGTGTGTGTGTGTGTGTGTTTGTGTGTTTTTTTTGTGTTTTTTTTTGTGTTTTTTTTTTTAGTTTTGGGGTTTGTTTTTTTTTTTTGGGGGGGGAGGGTTTTTTTGTTGTTTTTTTCCCTATGACAATGGCTGCTTCTCAACAGCACGTGGAGCCTGTGTTTTTAAGACGCAGGGACCTACCCCTTGCGGATCCTACCCGCTTTCCCACCACCGAGGACAGTTTTTCTGCCTTGGACATTTGTCTGGCAGCTGAGAGGGTGACTGGAAGTGAGACTGTGTTAGGGGCACAATACATCAGAGGCTTATGGCGCATTTATCCTTTGACCCGATCTGCCCGGAATCAGCTATTCATTGAAGGGATTGTATTAAACGACTACTCTGTGTCACTGCATGACAAAAATCCCTTCATTTTGAGAGGGGAGAGTGGTGACCAAGAAATTCCTGTCACAAAACTCTTTATTTCAGACATTCCCATTTCGGTGGCAAAAGAGGATATCGAGACTGCTCTGCTGAGACTTAGTTGTACTCTAAGATCCTCTCTCCTTATGGAGAAAATCAGAAACAAAGACGGTAAGTTAACCCGTTTTATATCAGGACGACGCTTTGTCTTTATCAACTGTCCAACAAAACCACTGGACTGTTTTTTTCAAAGTGGGTAGCTTCACTGGACGGTTGTACCACAAAGAACAAACAAGAGCAACACGGAACCCAGTGTGTTCCAACTGCCTGCAGCCTGGCCATCGTCACTTCCAGTGTCAAAACCTGGTCACTTGCAGGGACCGTCTGCAGAGTGGCCATAAGCGTGGGGACCCTGCTTGTGGCTCATTCCCTGAACTCCCTCCACGTGAGGAGGATCTGGACGCAGAGTCGACTGGTGGGGGTAAACATGATTCTCAACCTGCTGATGACTTGTCGAATGATGCCCAGCCTGACGAAGACCTGACTCCGTCCTCAGAAGATACTGAGGATATGTTTCAGGATTCCCAGTCAGAGCTGGTGCCAGATACACAGCTTTCTTTATGTGATGAACGTGACGTGGCTGGCTCTGTCAAGGATACAGATTCAGCCACGTCCAGTAAAAAAGAAAAAAGTAAATCAACCGGTCCCTCACTTCAGGGGGCAACCGTTTCTTGTAGCACCGTAACCAAACGTCACAGGTCGAGAGACGGGGATTCCCCCACTGCCGTGAACTCCAGGGGGAAAGTGTCCAAGCTCTTTGATGTACGCGCCTTACGTGCGCGAGCTGAGACAGCGGCAGAGGGTGAAGGTGGTGATGGGTGAAGATTCACCCCCAGTGCAGGCTTGACCGTGACGGGATCGAACTCGGCTTTGTATAAAGGACTAATGGCTTCTGGTTTGCGCGCACATTGAAAGATGGCTTCGATTATCGGACATCCCTTATGGCTTGCGATTCAAGTATACACGTTTTGTCACTGAATACGCGGGGACTACGTTCCCCTTGGAAGAGGAAATCATTGTTTTGGTATCTAAAGGATAAAAAATACGATGTTATATGTCTGCAGGAAACACACATAACGCAAGAAGTGAGTAAACAATGGGAAAAAGAATGGGGGGCGGGGAAGTTTGCTTGTAGTGACTTTACTGCACATAGCTCAGGACAAATCATTTTGTTTAGGAAAAATTATGTTGAAAACTATGCTATTTTGCATAATTCAAGAAGAATTCTGGCCGTGGAAGTAGAAATATTAGATAAGAAGATAGCAGTTATAAATGTTTACTCTCCAAATAACAATGCAGAAAAGATTATTTTTTCGAAGACTTGGGAAATGTTATTTCTAACATTACTTCCGAAGGAATTTTGATATGTGGTGATTTCAATTGTGTTTTAGATAACGACCTTGACATTGTTTCAGGGGAACCACATTCAGGAACAACCGTTCAGAAATTCAATGATCTAATTAAAGAGAATGATTTATATGATGTTTGGAGATTATTTCATCCACAGGAAAAACAGTTTACATGGTGCAAGAAGAATCCTTTCATCGCCAGAAGGTTGGATTATGTACTAACAAATTCGGATTTATTTGATAAAACACTGGAATCTGAAATTAACTCTTTGACCTCTACCGATCACAGAGGGTGCACTGTTACTATGAAGTTAGCTAATACTGAAAGAGGACCAGGACTGTGGAAGTTTAATAACTCATTGTTGAAAGACATAGAATACGTTAATAAAATGAATGAATTGATTATAGAGCAGGTTTCTGACATTAAGGATGGATCGGATTATCAAGTTGAATGGGAGCTATTAAAGTTAAAAATAAAAGATTTCTCTATAAATTATAGTAAACTCAAAAGTATAAACAACAAAAATGCATTAAGAAAGCTGTATGGCAGGCTGAATGAAATTGATGTTCAGTTAGCAGCTAGTCCACAATATGTTCCACTCCAGAATGAGCGTAGTCAAATAACAAATGACTCGATCACGCATATCTGCGTGCCAAGATTTCTGCACAGCCCGTAGCTCTGTGCATATGTGCGTGGTACGTTTTTATAAAGTCAGTATGGTATAACATACTCAATCCTTACCAACAAGTACATATTTGTTGCTCAACTACTGAATAACATTCTTTACCTAATATTATGTTATTGCTAATTTGATAGTATTATCATTTTGTGATAGAAATTCAGCATCGTCAAATTGTTTTATTTCGTGATAGCGTAAGGCATGGTACACATGCTGCTATTTGAAACTCTTCCAGAAACATGCTTACCGTATAAAGTGTGAGCGAGCTTATGCGCGTGTATGTGTGTGTGAACACTGCGAACAATGTTTATCTTTTAACTTTCACATTCAGTTATGTTCCTTTTTTGTCGTTGATGAGTGGTGGTGTTCGATAAAAACGGAGCAAAACATTTATGCAAGTCATTGTAATAGGAGATAGAGACACTGATACTGACTGACACTTTTTTTATTGGCAAAATATTAATAGCGTTTTACAGCTCTACTGCCAAGGGGGGTAATTCAACTAGTGTAAACGACAAATGAAGAAAAAGGCGAGAAACGATAAAGGGAACTAACAAACAACTTAAGTACACAAAAACCCCTATAAACATTCGTACAATCTCACGCATAACATTAACAGATATCCCATATTACTCAAGAACGACAGTCAATTACTTGGCACACACACACAAAAATGCGGACGTCCGAACATCAACCGTATGGCTGAACTCCTTTTCCCTCGTTGTTTATCTAACTCATATCTTACATTTTCTATATCATGTTACAATCATGTTAATATTATACTGATGTTAATCTTTTCCTTTTGATATTATATGCTTCTGCGATATATTTTGCGAATGAAAATATAAGGTCTTCATTATCAGATGTAAGAATAACTACTTTTTCATTTCTACGTGCAAACGGATGTGTAAAAAGTTTACAGTTATTTCGAATAATATTATATTCCTTACAAACAAAGACAAATTGGAACTCAGTTTCAGAATTCTGGTGACACATTTGACATAAATCACTGAAACAACGTTTATCGCAAATGTGTGAATTACTTCCATCTTTTTATTGTCATAGTACCCCAAATTCTTGCTGCATATGTGAGCACCGGCTCTATCTGAGTGTTAAACAGTTTCCAATATATATATATGATGGTCAGTCCTGTCCGACTATGACCATCAGAACAGCAGAGGAGGCAACTGCTGTTCCGACTATTTGGGCAAAAATTTGATTATAGTGGAGAGTGTCTTGCCCAAGTTACATCCCCACTCTCTCGGCCAAGAAGGTTTTAGGACAGTCGGCGTTGGGATGGTTCCCAAAGGCCAACTAGCCCACAAGGCTGCAGCACTAAGAGCCAGTGCAATTATAATGAAGGGTTAATACATCTTAATTTTCGCATAGCTCTGAGAATTTCGACTACCCCCTTTTTCCCCTTTCTACACATTTCTATCCATGCTGTATTTAAGCTTAATTTTGTTGTGAACATCAATCCTAAATATTCGTATTAGTTATTCTGACTTCAGTATCCCCGTACCGCCATTTTTCATGCATCGAAAGATGTCTACCTTTTCGAAAAACATTAACATTTGTTTTGTCTTAATTTACAGTAAGGTACAATCTGTCTGCCTCTTGCTTTAAAACGTTTAACTGGTTTTGTAGCCCAACAACTGTATCAGAGAGAAGTATTACA
>NC_134898.1:19440798-19470798 GCF_041734735.1 Babylonia areolata
TTTTGGGGTTCGTCTGGGATTGAAATTTATCGAAAATAACTTTTCCCTGGAAGGTCTTGACATTGGCAAATTGTTTGTGTACAGATAGTCGTTTCGTTTATTTGTTTATAGTCTGTTCATCTAAGATGATGATATTAGACTGAAAATAAATGATATTATTATTATCATTTGGATTATTTTCATTTCTATCATAATGATGATTGTTATTATTGATTAGAAATCGACATTTCTGTATATTCGAATGAAAAGGGGGACGGTTGAGGTGGAGGGGAGGGGGGGTTGTGGTGGTGGCAAGGGGGAGGGGACTAAGAAAGGAACGGGAGAGAGAGAGAGAGAGAGAGAGAGAGAGAGAGAGAGAGAGAGAGAGAACAGAATGTGGAAAAGACAGTACAAAATCTAAAATGGAGAGGGTGAGTGTCAGTGATTGGTGAAAGAAAAAACAATACTGGAAGGGTGTGTGTGAGAGGCGGGACGGGGGAATCGGGATTAGGACCACACACAAAAAAAGATCAATCCTTGGCGCTGTTTGTAAAGAAATAATCTATGGAGGAAAGTAACGCAGAGAGGGATGAGCGTGCTCAGTGTAGAGAGGAGAGGCAAAGACATGCAGAGTTAGAAGCCCAGGAAAGGCAAGGACAGTCACAGTTAGAGGTAGAGATAGACACAAGTTGCATGTAGAGAGACAGACGATTCAACCCAAGCATGAGAACGGGGAAGAACCGTCACTCTCAGACAGGTTTAGGGCTGCTCTGTCTATCGTCGTCATCTTCGTTCGTTTTGTGATTGTGTGTGAAGCTGAATTTTGTATCAGTGTTAAAAATTAACTCTTTAAATGTTTGAGGTGAGCGAAAGATTACATTATTACATTATTTTGTGATGTTTTGACACACTCATGTTTTGTGTAGAATGCAATTTTTGCTTTTTTCACTTTCTTTGCATGGCTAGTGTAAAAGAGGGAAACACAGAAGTGTGATAGAAGAAAGATGTTTCTTTCGAATGGGACCATACACTTATTTTGATTACATGAACAAAGGTAAGGTGTCTCCATTTGGAAAGTATCAAAAATAGCCCGTTTCCGGGCTGCGCATGGCCACTGGGCAGCCTGCTTGAGGTAAAAATCCACCCAGCTCAGGTACGCGGTAACTGAGTTAAAAATGAAAGCCTTCCTGAAACGGAGTTCTTCTCATTTGTTGATCATCTATTAAAAATAATAGAATGTGACCGAGACACGTCGGTACTCATTCGTGTACACAAAAGGTGGTGGTCTGGGAGGGAGGGGGTGTTAAAAAATAAAACAAAAAAACAAAAACAAAAATTAAAAACAGCAACAACAAAACAAAAAAACAAAAACAAACAAACAAACAAACAAAAACACAACAAAACACACACACACACACACACACACACACACACACACACACACACACACACACACACACACACACACACACACAAAAAGCAGATGGAGTATAATGATGGGAGAGGCACTGTATCACCAATATAAGGAATTGCATATCTCCCTCTGGCGAACGGTGTATATCTTCAGCAACTGATGCAGCAGATCGCTGGGAACCATGTAGCTTGGAAATCAGATTGTCCTGTTCTCCAATATCATGTCCTAATATTTTGTATTCTAAATATCTAAGCGTTATCTATTGGTAACAGTTTCTATATTTCGAAGACGAAGGTATGTTTCAGAGTGGTTCGTAAAGAGTAAGGCATTGTTGTTGTCTCGTTCGTCATTTATCAGACGGATTCCCCCGTCTCCTCGGCGAAGGCGGCAGTACGTCGCAGGTCCTCCAGTCCTCCATAGAGCTTCCGGGCCGCTGGGATTGGGTCGGACCAGGTTTTCTCTCGGAGCGCTTGGTGGATCGGGAAGGACTGCAGCAGATGTTCTGTTGTCTGGCTGCCTGTTCTGCAGGGGCAATGCTCTGAGTCGCCGATACGGAGTTTGGTGTATAGGTGGTGTTTCAAGCGGTTGTGACCTGTCCTGAGCCTGAAAATGGCTACCTGCTCTTGACGAGTCAGCAGGTAGTACGGGTCTGCTCTGTTGTGACGTGGATGCTGCTGCTTCCAATTGTTCTGCAGCTTGGACTGGTCCTGGATTCAGAGTAGCTGGTAGACCTGTCTAGGGAGTCAGCAGTCTCGTTGCCAAGCACGTTACAGTGGGGGGAATCCACTGTAGGGTGACTGTGTGACTTGTGCAGAGGGAGGCGAGAGAGGAAGACAGATCGTTGAGTTCTGGATCTCTGTTGAACCAAAGGGCCTGCAAGATGGACAGGGCGTTGGTCAGGAAGACAACGTTGTGACTGGCGTTGTGGCTGACCTCGATGTGGGCTGCTGCTGTTTTCAAGGCTTCTGTTTCGGGTCTGCAATTGGTGGAGTACAGGCCGGTAGCAAGGCAGCTCTTTTCTTCTCTGCCTCCCATGCAGGGACGGCAAGACACATGGGTATTACTTTGGGGGCATGGTCAAGGATATCCTGATGTTGCCGTTCTAAGATCCTGCTCTGGTGTACGAAGCTCCCTCTCTTCAGCCGTCTTTTTGTTGGCTGGGACAGTCTGTCCTTCATGGGGTGGCCTTGCAACCTCTTGAACTTGGTAGCCTGGGTCAGGAGTTTGGCGTCTCTGCGGTCCTCAAGGGACTGGAGTTCTGTGATGGTTTCAAGCTCCTGAATTGGCGTAGACCTCATTGCCCCTGTGATGATACGGGTGGCTTGATTCTGAACCTTGCTGATCCGTTCGAAGTTGGACTTGGCCGTAGTGCTCCATGCAGTCAAGCCATACTCCAGCACTGCCTGACTCTACCAGTGTACAGCCTCCTGAAGGTCGTGTTGTCTGCGCCCCATGCTGTTCCAACCAGCTTCTTCATGAGGGCAAGTTGTACTTTTGCTCTTAATTCTGCTTTCTCTGCTTGCTTCTTCCACATAAGGCGTTTGTCAAAAGTGACTCCCAAGTACGTGGGTTGTTCTCAGCAAGCGGAGTTTGTCCATTGATGCGCAGGTTGGCCTTCTGTTCTTTGGGTGAGAGGCTGAAAACAGTGTATGTGGTCTTTTTGGCATTGTCACCAGCCACTGTTTTGTTCAGCTTTCGATAACATTCAGCGCCTGCTGTGGTCTGTAGTTGACAGTTGTGAGGTGTTCTTCCGAGCAACATAGGACAAGATCGTCTGCATAGATGGTTCCCTGGACTTTGCGTAGCATATCTTTGACGATGTCGTTGATAAAGACGAGGAATAATGTAGGGCTGAGGACACCTCCTTGAGGAACTTCTCTCAGTGTCTTCTTCTGACTGTATGCTCCATTGACATGGACTCGGGCATTCCTATTGTGCAAGTACTGCGAGATCCACTGGTACATACAGCCAGTCACACCACTCTTCTGGAGCTTACTCCGGAGGCCATACTTGCAGACTTTGTCGAATGCCTTTTCCATGTCTGTCCACACCTTCAGTATATGCTGTTTGTCCTGGAAGCCATCTTTGATCTTCTGGGCTATGTAGGTCACTTGGTCCTCAGTGGAATGATGTTGGCGGAAGCCTGCCTGCTCTGGAGTGATGATGTTGTTCTTCTCCAGGTGCCAAACTAGGCGCGAGTTTATCATACGTTCTAGGAGCTTGCCCACGCAGCTGGTGAGGCTGATGGGGCAATAACTATCAGCCCTGGCTCTGTCTTTGCCCTTCTTGTGGATGGGCACCATGTCAGCTTCTCGCCAGCTCTGTGGAACATGCCCCGTCTTCCAACTGTTGTTGAAGAGAGCAAGGAGTTTGGTCTTTGCTTTGGTGCCAAGGTGTTTCAGCATTTCGTTGGTGACTTTGTCAGGACCTGGAGATTTTTTGTCCTGCAAAGACTTTACGGCTTCTTAAAACTCCTTTAGTTTGAAAGGCCTGTCCATATATTCAGGTTGGTCTTGGTGATCCTGATGATTCTTTATTTCATCATGGACTTGTTGTTTTCTGTCCTCTGACACAGTGATGTTGCTGATCTGCTCATAGCTGTCTATGAAGCAGTTTGTTGCCTCTCTCCCTGTCACCATCTCCTGGTCTTTTGAAGCATGACAGGCGCTGACCTCGTCTCTTCATTGTTCATAGCTTTGGTGAGTTTTCCAGAGTTTGTTGCCATCTCTGTCAAGGTTCAGCATGCCCACTCTGCCATGGCAAACAAACAGTGGAACATATCTTCAGCTCATGCAAAGCGACGTTGAGCCAAGGACGGTACGCATGGAGGTACAACCAAGTGCTAAAAGAAATTGCACACGTGGTTAGCACTGTCCAAGGAGCACCAACCCCACCAGAAGTTCCAGTAGAGTTTCGCTCGGCAGAAGGCAATAAAATCTGGCCAGGAACAGTATCCAAAGTTTCAAAAGTATGGAAACGTGGGCTGCTTGATGGTGTCGAAGATTGGGAATGCACAGTTGACCTAACAGAGGGGAAGAAACACCCAGAAATCATCAAGAGCGGCATGAGACCTGACATGGTACTCTACGCCAAGGCAACGAAACAAGTGATTCTGATTGAGCTCGCTGTGTCATACGAAGGCAGAATGGAGGAAGCTCACATCTACAAGACCAAGAAGTATGCTAGCCTAGCCAGAAACCTGAGAGAATCTGGCTTCCAAGCCAAAGTGCTTGCCATAGAAATTGGTGCAAGAGGGTTTGTGGGCGCATCTGCCCACAGCCTCATGAAACAGCTGTTGATTTCTGGCAGAGAGAGGACATGGGCTCTCAAGGCAATGGCAGAAGCAGCAGAAAAGAGTTCCAGCTGGATCTGGACGAGGAGAAATGAAAGTAAGCTTCATAAGGATTAATTGTTTTCCTACTCAAACATGGCTCAGTGGTTAAAACGTCTGCCAAAAAAAGGTGACTCAGTGACGACCACCCAGTAGGCGCGGGTTCGAACCTGTTGAGGACCAGAAAAACAGAAAAAAGAAAAGGCGGCAATACAAGGGCATCAAGAAGTCATGATCTGGGTGCGGCCCGGCCCCCTTTGTGTGTAAGGAGTTCAGGGCCGAAACACGTGACTGAGGGGGGCTTCTTCTCTGAAGACCTTTTACTGTCCGGCTCTTCCTAAGTTTCTTATCACAGGGATATCAAATGCTGCTCCTCTAGTGTATGACTCCAGTACATGTCTGTCTGTGACTGGAATAATAACTGTGTCTTTTTTTTGTTTGTTTTGTTTTTGTTTTGTTTGTGTTTTGTTTTGTGTGTGATTTTTTTTGTTTTGTTTTGTTGTGTGTGTGTGTGTGTGTGTGTGTGTGTGTGTGTGTGTGTGTGTGTGTGTGTGTGTATGTTTGTTTGTTTTGTGTGTGTGTGTGTGTGTGTGTGTGTGTGTGTGTGTGTGTGTGTGTTTTGTTTTTGTTTTGTGTTGTGTGTTGTTGTTTTTTGTTGTTTTTTGTTTTGTGGTTTTTGTTGTTGTTGTTTTTTCGCTGAATTTTTAGTTTATCATTTGTCAACGAACTGATGATATGCAGAAGACGTCCTCCTTGTGATGACATCACCATCATCTGGATACGTCACTACAAGCGGAAACATAAGCGAACGTTTCCACTTTCTTTGGAGGGTTATACATGTACCAGCCAAACATGTTGTTATTATCACTTTCAAAGAAACAAAGAAAAAAATGCCATTGCTGAGACTGTATATTCACAACCGCAACTATTCAGAAAGGGCGAGGAAAGTCTGGTACCCAAAACGTGGCCCTGACTCCGAATTTCTCAATGTGTTTCATGCCACACGATTCATTGTTGAATTTCGCTCATATCAGTGCATCAGTACAACTGACTGTTTTAGAGTTTTGTTTACATTTGTTCCTGAAAGTAAAGTGCCTGTTATGTCATCTGATGGCTTTTTGAACTGTTCTGTGGAGCATTACGCCAGCTTCTATCACCACCTGGCGTGTAACCTGAAGACAGAGTGTGAAGATGGACGGGATGAAACAGGTCAGTGTCCCTACAGCAGTCCTCAGTGCCACGGACTGATAGCATTATGTAACCGTTGTTACACAATAGTTGACAGTTTACGTGGATTTCCTAGTACTGAAACAGATCATAACAAGAGGGCGGGTGACTACTGTAATTCACTAGGGGGGGAGTTAAGTTTGCCGATGTGTATGAATGACTGTCTTAATACGATGAGAAAAAAAATAAAAGTGCATTTGGACAGGCTGAAAAATCTCTGGACTGGTTTGTACATTGGTGACAAATCCTTGTCAAATATGTATATACACGCTATAATCCACCAAGACAGAACAGTCTTACATCACTATGTTGAAAATACTCTTGACCGGTACATAACATCAAAGTCTTGCCTTATGAGTGGTCATCTTTTGACATTTGAAGTTGAAGCATGCATACAGAGTCAAACCGAATTATTTAATATAGGTGGGGCAATCTGTGAATGGGCTGGAAACCAAACAAAGGAAAGGGTTCCTTATTCAGAGATAATCAGTTTAAACAACACTGGATTAACACCAACCATACAACAAGGTATAACACAGTGCAGTGATGGTTATGTAACTCATGCATTTCTTCTGTGCGGGTCCAACAGATATGAACTATGTGTTGATGAGCACACGTCTCCTTGTACTTTTTCTGGAGACGTTCCATTTATAGACATGTCTGATTCATCAGATCACACAGATCAGGTCTCTTTGATCCCAACATTTACATGCAATGATGATTCAACAAAGTTGTCTTACACTCTGCTGTGCGACTTCATATCTGACTGTCCTGATGAAAGTGATGAATCTTTCTGTACACACCCTCCCTGTGTCAGAATGTTTAGATGTACTAATGGTCAGTGTCTATCATTTGACCAGGTGTGTGATTATATATTCCACTGTCAGGACAAATCAGATGAAATGAAATGCGAGGCATCCAGATCTAGATTTAAGGTATCTCAGCCAGCTGTTCTGTCTCCTGCTCTTGTCACCTTTGATAATATGAAAAACTTCATCTCAGTCCCAATGAACTCCACTGAGTCCTGCCCAGATACCCACTATCGTTGTCCTGGTGAGCTCAATGACTGTCTGCCTGTCTACACACGATGCAACGGAATGTACGATTGTATTGACCACCAGGATGAAGAGGGGTGTGAAGAAATGAAATGCTCAGGGCTTTTTCTGTGCAGATATTCAAAAATATGTTTACATAGTGACTACATGTGTGATGGATGGCCCCACTGTCCAAAGCATGACGACGAATTATCATGTAATATAGACTGTCCTGTGGACTGTTTCTGTCAAAGTTATACATTTCTGTGTCCTCAGCCTTTTTCAGCAAGACTCTTCACACAGCTCCGGTACTTAGATGCAACTGGTTCAGGCATGACACTGGATGATGTGAGCAACAACACTCTTCTTATTGGCGCCGTTTTTGCACACTGTTCATTGTCTCACGTGCCCGAAATACAGATACCAAATCTGAGGTTTCTTGATCTAAGCAGTAACAAACTGCAGTATGTGAACCTGACTTCTTTTCTTGGTTTAAGGAAACTGCAGTCGCTGTCTCTGTCTAGCAACGATGCTCTTACCTCCATTCAACCTGCTATCTCATCCATTCATCAGCACAGTGCACTCACACTAATTGATCTGTCTTATACCACACTGACAGAATTTGACGCTACAGTCTTCTCGTCGTTTCCTCATATTCAGAAACTGAACTTAACTTTTACTTCAGTTCATACAATCAGCCTGTCTGGGTTCAAATTAACGCCAATGTTAACTGAACTGCACATGGATGGTAGTCCTGTAAGAACCTTTCCATCTGACATATTTCGAAATCTTTTCAGTCTTCGCTTTGTTTCTGCACAAAACTATAAACTCTGCTGCAGTCAGATACTTCCACCTGACTTTGATGATTCCGCCTGTATTGCCCCAAGAGACGAAATTTCTTCATGCGAAGATATGTTGAGATCATGGACATATCGAGGGTTTTTGTGGCTGGTCGCCTGTCTGTCAGTGACTGGTAACGTCTTCTGTTTCTGTACACGTTTCTTTGTGAAACGCATGACATCTTCAAGTGGCTTCAGTGTGTTCGTCACCAACCTTACAGTGGCTGATTTTCTGATGGGTGTCTACATCACAGCTATTGGGGTGGCTGATGAATGGTACCGTGGACAATACCTTTACAACGATGACAAATGGAAAAATAGTGTGATCTGTAAAACAGCTGGCTTTATATCTCTGATGTCCAGTGAGGTGTCAGCTTTGATCATTTGGTTTATTACTCTGGATCGTTTCCTTGCCCTTCGTTTTCCTTTCAGCACCATGAAGTTTGGCAGAACATCTGCAGCAGTAGTCTGCCTGTTGACCTGGTTGACTGGTTGGTTTTTGGCTCTGCTGCCATTACTTCCAGTAACATCACATTGGGAATTCTATGGTCAGACAGGTATGTGTATCCCATTGCCAGTAACAAGACGTGAGTTCAAAGGAAAAGTTTATTCTTTCAGCGTTTTAATCATTCTTAATTTCATTGTATTTATGTTCATCTGTGTAGGCCAGATCTCTATCTATTTGTCAATACAGGCCAATACATTGAAAACTAATTCTACAAAAGTGTCACATGACATGACCATAGCACAGCGGTTGATCACCATTGCAGTAACAGATTTCATGTGCTGGTTTCCCATTGGTTTGTGTGGAATATTGGCTTCTGCTGGGATTCCCATCCCTGGTCAAGTGAATGTGGCCTTAGCTATGTTTGTTTTACCTTTGAATTCCGCTATAAATCCTTTCATGTATACGTTCAACACTTTGGCTGAAAAACGAAGAAAAAGTAATGAAGCTGAATTTTTAAAATGGATAGAATCGCATCCAGATTTGATATCAGAAAGCACTGGTTAAAGAATTTGGGCATATTTCATTTTCATCTGGTTTAGTGCAGTACATTAATCTGCATGCATGTCTCTGTGTGCTCTCATAAACTCACACATTCACACATGCATACTTGCATTGGACTCTGATATCCGTATGCTTGTCCTTCTTTGTGTCTTGGAGAAACTTACAGTCTACTGGACAATTTTAATAGCAGTTTTATATAAAAGCTTTCTCAGCATATACTGTGACGACAGCAGGCACGTTTTGCCCTTGACTGAACGGACGATTTCAGCAAGTCACCACTTTTATATATCTATTACTTTTGTCAGTCATCTGTTCAAACAATTTCTGAAAATGATTAGATAATCGTGAAAACTTCTATCATTATTCTTTTATTTTTTAACAAATCAACGCCCATAAAGCTCAGGGTTATGTCTTTATTTGTGACAACGCGTTTCCGTCCGACTTTTTTATGCAGTTCAGATACGTGGATGCAATGGGCTGAAACATGTTGATGACTGATTTTAGAAAGAACCCATACCTCGTTCATCTAATTCTTTTGCACAGTTCGCTGCATAACATTTCAGGTAATGATTTGGAATATATTGATCTCACCAGTAGCCACCTATGCAATAGCGATATAATGATTTTGCTTAAACTTCCAATTTTAAGAACCCTACACTTAGAGAACAACCCTCTCAACAAAATGACGAGTAAAATGATGAAGCACAGCACGCTTAGGTAGATGTACATGTCGAATACAAATCAATATTCTTGACAATCCATGTACTTACTTGATACCAAGATTTTGAATATGTCGTTTTACGCCATTGGAACTATCCAACGGTCAGTTTTTATGGACAAGCCATATCTCAAAGAGCTTGATATGAATGGGAACACAGTTATCGATATTCCTTCTGATTTGTTCTCAGCATCAGCTCAGTTAGAGAACGTCTTTTCGTCAAGCTACAGATTCTGCTGCAAGAATCTGTACCCTAAACATTCCGATAGATTCAACTGTTTCGCACCTCACACGATACTGCCTTTGTGTACTTCGTTGTTACCAAATGAACTGTATAGGGTATTCTTTTGGCTAACCGGTGCCTTAGCTATCACTGGGAGTGTTGCTTGCTTTGTAATGTCCTATAACATGAGGAAAGTGCTTGGAAACAATTTCTTTATGAATATTATTCATTTGCTGTTTTCTTACATGTGTATGGGGTGTCATGTGAACATTGTTGTGGTAGCGGGCCACATATATAGTGACCATTACATTCACTTTAGAAATGAATGGACCAACAACGTAAATTGCAAACTAGCTGGGTTCCTTTTTTCTCTCTCTAGCATAGTGTCAGTAGCAATCATTTTCCTCATCACTATGAACCATATGTTATGCTTTAACAAGGTCCGATGAATGTTTAACAGTCATAATTCATACATCAGTATGGGTCATTGGAACCACGTTGTCAGTTATCCCATTTCTTCCTGGACTGTCACTCTGGGGCCTTGATGGTCAGTCTTGTCTGTGTCTTCTGGCTTCATTTGATCACTATAATTCCAAGCAAGACTTCAAGTGGTTCACAGTGATTGCGGCTATCAACTTTATTTTGTCTGCAATGATTATAGTTGTCCAAGTTGTGATCTACAAGCGAACACCAAAGCACAGAGTGACACTCAGTCCCTCACAGAGACCAGTGTATTCTTCTGTCCACGTGATGGGTAAAGTGACTGTCACAGATACTTTTTGTTGGCTTACATTCGGATTGGTGACGACGACGAATTCACGTGGTGTTGCTGGCTTGGATCAGATTCACGACACCATGGTTGTCTTTGTATTACCACTCAACTCTTCTCTCAACCCACTTCTTTACATGTGGGCTATTAGAACACAATGGCAACGTCAAGAACAAGAACACAGATTAGTTATAATGTTGAAATCAGGAATTTCAAATCCAATCAAAAAACCCACGCGGTATGTAAATGCTCAAGTAAACAAAGAAGAAGAAGTTGTGGTGCATCTTTTGGTGCTAAGATGTCTGGTGTTTTTAGTGCTCATCTGTTTGGTGCTTTAATGTATGGTATTTTTAGTGCTCATATGTTTGGTGCTTTTAGTGCTCACATCACATGTTTGATGCTTTAATGTTTGGTGTCCTTAGTGCTCATAATTTTATGTTTGGTGCTTTCATATGTGGCGTTTTTGGTGCTCATTTGTTTGATGTTTTAATGTCTGGTGTTTTTGGTGCTCATATGTTTGATGTTTTAATGTCTGGTGTTTCTAGTGCTTATATATTTGATGTTTTAATGTCTGTGTTTTAGCGCTCATATAGTGTTTTCATATGTGGTGTTTTTAGTGTTCATATGTTTGTTGCTTCAATGTCTGGCGGTTTAAGTGTTCATATGTTTGTGTAAACAAAGTGAGTCTATGTTTTAACCTGGTGTTCGGTTGTGTGTGTGTGTGTGTGTGTGTGTGTGTGTGTGTGTGTGTGTGTGTCTGTGCGTGTGTGTGTGTGTCTGTGCGTCCGTGGTAAACTTTAACATTGACATTTTCTCTGCAAATACTTTGTCAGTTGACACCAAATTAGGCATAAAAATAGGAAAAATTCAGTTCTTTCCAGTCATCGTGTTTAAAACAATATTGTACCTCTGGGATGGGCACAAAAAAATAAAAAAAAGAAGCCTAATTATATGCAAACTGCATTTACTGTCATATTGATATTTTTTGTATCCTCTAAACTTGGCACTCTGATCTGATATTCTGACCCAACAACAAGAGCAGTCATTATTATCATTTTTTGTTCAAACAGGAATTTCTTTTGCTAAGCATGGAAATTTTATTTATTTTGCAAACGTTTTTATGCAGATAGTAAAGAAGGGAAATTAATCTGTAATTAATCCTAGGGGACTTAATTTGCTTTAAACTGATCTTTCTCATCTTAAACATTACATTTTGAAATTATACTCAATACATAAAAAGCTTGTGTGTTTTACTCTCAGTGTACAGGGCTTTCACTATGTTCATTCGCCCAAGTGGTCTTTTTCGGAAAATACTAAAATCAATACCACGAGTGGACTTTACAGATCTATTGGCTGAGCCCTGAAGGTCATCGGCAAAAATCAATTGCGTACACATATTTATTTACGTGCGCGTGCTCATATTCTTCACGAACGCGAACGACGCCATTTTGTTTCAAGTTACTGACCTGCCCGTTCAATCCTATATTCAATGGACAATACACGATAACATGTGATGGAAAGTTTGAGAAGGAGACCGTTAAATATTTATTCAGAGAAAGATTTGCTTTCTGGATTATGCCCCAAACTGCCATAAAAATATCCACAGAATCAGTCGGAATTCACAGTTAAAAATTGTAAACCATTCGAGTTAATACCCTTAAATTGATCACGATGAAACGTAAAAATTTCCAGTCTTGACTTTTCTCAAAATGAAGTCCTTTTCACTTCTTACGACGTTTAGAAGTACTTGTACTTGGCTCTACATGTTATTAGTTTAACAAAATACTAAATTTTCATATCAACTTTAAAACTATAAAACTAGAATGAACATAAAAGAGAAATTGAATCGACCGTGTTGTACTGCATTCCCGGCGGGTGTAACTTAACTTGTACATCTATCTAGATCTAGTGAAAACGGCTAAATGTTGCAGTGTGATTGCGGCGATAGCCATTAAAAAGAATTTTTTTTTTATTGCCCTTAAAGATTTTTTGAATGCCCAAGATACACCAGAATAATATGATTTAAACAGCGTTCTCACTGCGAATACCGCAAATGATTTATCGCCCTTTAAAAAAGTATGTTGAAATGGTAAATTTTAGAACGTCAGTTAAGGAGCCACGATAGTGTAATGGATAAGGCAGTTTCTTCTCACCCGAACAGAAGGGGTTCGAATCTGGTTAGGACTTTTTAAAAAATTTTTAACGATCAGATTAAAAAAAAAAAAGTGTATCACAAGTGAGTCTTGAAGGCCTTGCCTCTCCTGTCTTTTTTGTTCCATCTGTGGCTGTCGGCATTCCGTAAACAGGGCTATAATTATGGTTTGTAGAAGAGTTTTAATTTCAGTTTCAGTTTCCAAAAGGTGCCAAAGCACACAGGTCTCTGACCCATATAGCTGAAACCACCTCTGCTTATAAAGAAAAATAAAGAAATGAAAAGAAAAAGAAAAGAAAAAAAAAGAAAAGAAAATGAAAAAGAAGTAGCAAATGCCTGCCTCACGCACAAACTCAGCTCACTGCTTAGGTTTGTATGTGAGCACTGCAGCATCCGTGTCAGTGTTGTTTGTGTCATGTCTGTAAAGGACCCCGATTGATAGATAGAGAGATAGATAGATAGACAGAGAGAGAGAGAGAGAGAGGCAGAGAGTGAGGGAGTGGGGTAGAGATAGACGTAGATAAAGAGAGAGAGACAGGCGGACAGACAGATACATAGATGCAAAGATAGATGGCTTGATAGAGAGAGAGAGAGAGGGGGGGGGGATGGGCTGGGGAGGCGCGGGGCGGGGGAGTAGAGAGAGACGTAGATGGATAGACAGATGGCTTGATATATATATATATATATATATATATAGATAGATAGATAGATAGATAGAGAGAGAGAGAGAGAGAGAGAGAGAGAGAGAGAGTAGTTTTCCTCTTGAACTGTTTCTGTGACACACGTGCACCTTTGAGAAGAGTCCTATAGAGCGGGTGGGTACTCTCAACACAAAAAGGTCGTGAACGTTTTTTTGTTTGTTTTTTGTTTTAAAAGAAAAAAACAACAACATTTAACAAATATATAAATGCCAGCCGCACTTCCAGTCTCAACCAACCATAAGTTAACGTTCGCACCATGCAAAGGTCTTGTGGATGGACAGTACTTAAGGGTACGTTGAAGTGCTGACATCGACTGCCATGTATAACGCATTGCGCGAAGAAACTGCTTATTTGTGAACATAAGCCGACTATGCATGAATGTGATTTGGCTCATTCATTGCCAGATTGAGTACTGTTGTCAGTCATTGAAACACCAGCAGCTAATATTTTGTCACGATACTGAGGGATCAAACTAGTCTATATGTGGCTACACACATTTCGATACCATGACACTTTTCGGGTTCAACACAACTGGCCATCCGAAGAAAAATGGAACTGATGGGATATGAAACTGTCCACCCATTTACATGTTGTCTTCTCCTTCTTCTTCTTCCTTAATGACGGGCGCAATAGCCGAGTGGTTTAAGCGTTGGACTTTTAATCTGAGGGTCCGTGGTTCGAATCACGGTAACGGCGCCTGGTGGGTAAAGGATGGAGATTTTTCCTATCTCCCAGGTCAACATATGTGCAGACCTGCTAGTGCCTGAACCCCATTCGTGTGTATACGCACGCAAAAGATCAAATACGCACGCTAAAGATCCTGTAACCCATGTCAGTGTTCGGTGGGTTATGGAGACACGAAAATACCCAGCATGCATGAACCACGACAGAGTCATAGGAAAGTCGATGATGGTCGTGTAACGGAAAGAAGAAGAAGAAGAAGAAGATTCATTGAAGATTCACCGCCAGATTCTCCCAGATCAGTCGGTTGTGTGTCAAAGCCTGGGTATTTGCAAATGGTTCTCCTGTCCATTCTACAATGTTGTCAGTCTGTCGGGTTTTTTTTCTTCCGTCTTCTCTGTCGTCTCCCTCAATCAACAGATCCTTGGAGGATTATTGATTTAGCATTTTAGCAAGGCCAGTGGATCTTGTTACAAGGCCATACCAGCGTAGGCTTCGTTTTTATTCAGTTGATGTCAACAACTCTTCACAGGGTCAAATGTGCTGCAAGCAACCTTCCCCATCACCCCTCCCCTCCCCCCCTCTCTTTCTCTCCACGCGCCCCAGGGTCTTTACCCCCACCTTCACTACCAATATCCTGTTTGCCCCTCCCCCCACCTCACCTTTTTTTTGGTTTTGTTTCCAGCCATCACACCGCTCCCATTTCTGACAACACATCTTCCACCACCACCCTCCTCCCCTTAAAAAAAGAAAAAAAAAAAAAAAAAATCACCCAAATTAGCCACCACCACAACAAAAGCCTTGACCGTGCCAATCAGCATCAGAAAAAGAAAGAAAGAAAAAAAGACTCTCTGAACACCAGTGACCCAATGTAAAAGCAAAACTGACCTTCTCTATAAAAAAATTAAAATAAAGGCTCGAACCTCGGTCCCACCCCCACCCTGCCTCCCCGCCCCCCTGCCTACAGGGTGAAAGTGTCACACATGCAAGGGGCTGGCTGTCTTTCCCAGGCCCCTCGTGTTGACAGTCCGTGAGCGGGAAGGAAGTGCAAGG
Organism: Babylonia areolata; assembly: GCF_041734735.1. Lineage (NCBI taxonomy): Eukaryota > Metazoa > Mollusca > Gastropoda > Neogastropoda > Buccinidae > Babylonia > Babylonia areolata. The sequence goes on from NC_134898.1 coordinate 19,455,929, forward strand.
CGGGGGGAAGGGAAGGGGCTGTATAGTGACTCCGAGGCGTTGCCCCTAAAACAAAAAACAAAATTAAAACAATACAAGAACGCGAGGGCCCGGGATGTTATTTTGGAACTCTCGTCCTTTTTCTCTCCCTTGAGCTGGTCAGCTGTGGATGCTGACACGTTTGGGCGATGTGTGGTGCTGGTCAACATCAGGGTGACATGTTTGGTGGTGGTGGTGGTGGTGACAGTGGTCAAATCAAATCAAATCAATTTCTTCTCTTTCTCAAATTCTTCTCTGTCTCTCTCTTTCTCTCCATTGCATGGCCTGATTATTAAACCGTCTGAGTCCTAGTTCATGAGTATCTCTTTATTTGTCAGTGTGTGTGTGTGTGTGTGTGTGTGTGTGTGTGTGTGCATGTATGTGCGTATGTATGCTGACGCACATGAATGCCTCATTGACTACCAGAAAAGTGTATGTAAGCGATGCTCGTTAACCAGTTACGCCGCTGGTCAGTCATCCGCTTAGCAGATGTGGTGTGTGTATAATTATATGGATTTGTCCGAAAGCAGTAACGCCTCCTTGAGCCATGTGGACCGAACTTAACTGAACTGACCCATTTCACTGCTCCAACAAGCAGGCCCACCACACGAAGTAGGCCAACACGCATAGACTGACAAAGAAACAGGGAACGCTGCATGCTAGTGGAGGTCTCAGTTCAGCGTCTTTGTATTAGTTACATGAAATATATAACAATGTCATGTGCACCCACGGGCTTTCCTGAAAAATAAACACATCTGGAATCTTTACTCTTTTCGGCAACATTTTGTATTACAGTCAGTTTGCGTCCGACTTCCTGAACATCAGAATAGCAGAAGAGGCAACTGCCGTCCTGACAATCTGGGCTAAAATTTATTATAGTGGAGAGTGTTTTGCCCCCAAGTTATGTCCCCAATTTCTTGGCCAAGAGGGTTTTAGGACAAATCGGCGTTGTGGTAATACTGGAAGGCCACCTAATCCCCCCCCCGCCCCCCCACCAAGAGTGCAGCACTAAGAGCCAGTGCAATATTATCGCCTCCTTCACACGCAGCCACGCTGGCTATTGACGGCAGGTGGTGATCACAATGGTACGTGGATAGTACTGCAAGGCAGGTGTTCACCTATCGTTTATCACAGCTATGCTCAATAACGCTCAGACTGGCACCCAGCAGGTGACGTTTATCATTGCAGTATTACCCCCCCTCCCTCCCACCTACATCCCCCCCTCCCTCCACTCCTCCTTGTCCTAATATCACTTCAAGTGGAAAGACGTTAAATTGAAGACAACTCCTCCCTGTCCGTGGTAAAAGAAAATATGACATATCACATATATATATAGTCAGTCATGTCCGACTATAATACTATGACTATGTATAATATAGTCGCGAAGTGTCCGAATATATAGATAGATATTGATGATATCAATCGTGTCCGACTATGACCATCAGAGAAGGCAACTGTTGTCCCCACTATCTGGGCTAGAATTTGCTTATAGTGGAGAGCGTCTTGCCCAGATTACATCCCCACTCTCTCAGCCAAGAGGGTTTTTAGGACGGTCAGCGTTGGGATGGTTCTCAAAGGCCAACTAGGCCCCAAGGTTGCAACGCTAAGAGCCACTGAGTTCAGTCTTACCCCTTAGTTTGAGAGTCATAGTCCTTCACAAAAGACTAAACTGTAAATGATTTCCAATTGCAATGGAGAAACCATTGATAATACAGCTCTCATTTTGCCGTTGGCCCAATGTGAATTAGTCTGCCTATTATTATTATTGTGTGACACAACAAGTAAAGGAAGTTAGAGGGAGAGCGCCAACAAACGAGGTTGATTCAGCGTTCTGTCACTTCTCTCTCTACTCCTGTATCCATTCCGTCCTTGTCCATTCAGTTCTTGTAGGCCTCAGGGTCAACAACCGATCCCTCCTCTTTGTTATCTTCTCCTTCTTCGTTCGTGGGCTGAATTTAATCTATTTGGCTATCATTTATTCATTTTCGCCCAATAGTTCATTTAACTTAATTCTTTTTTGTGTGTATCTATGCTTGTTTTTCTCCATGTGCGTGTATGAGCGTGTGTGTTTGTTTGTTTGCTTGAAATCGTTAATTTGCTTGGACGCCAGCGGGTTTTTTTGTTTTTGTTTTGTTGGTAAAGAAAAAAAAAAGGTGGGGCCTCAGTTGCATGCAGACAACGGAGCACCCCTGTCTTTTATCATTTCTTTATCCTTTTCCTTTTCTTCCTTTTTTCTTTTTCTTTTCTTTTCGTTTTTGGATGCTTTACGCTGCCTTTCTTCATTTGAAAAAAAAAAAAAAAAAAAAAAAATCAAAACAACACCAACAACAGCAACAGCACAAACAAAATCCCAAACCCAACAACCTCAGTTCCAAAGTATGTTTGTTTTGCTATGAATAGACATTATTTAGGAGACTAGTGTTTAAAATGTTACAGTGGTGTCTGTTTTTTTCTCGTTTTTTTATTTATTTATTTTTTTTACCTAGTGTGAATTCCTTAGTGTTTGTATAAACTGTTCCTTTCTCACTTATTCCACAAGCATAAAGCGCAGTTATTATGTATATACATGTGTGTATTCGTGCATGAACATGAGTGAGTGTGTTTGGTGTTTGAATGAGTATTAGTACGTGCACGAATGAATCAAAGAGAAATGATCTACCCAAGAACTGTATCAACTTTATCAACACATCTGCCCTTACTGTTAACCACCATGACAACAAATAACAACAAATAACAAATAAGACAAGAATGCTATTGCATCGCTGCAGCACCAGCAATAATCACAACGATGATTTACAGCCGTCACCGCCTCTTCCACACTATCATGACCACTCTCAATAACTGCAATAACTACTATCATATCAACAACAATAACGTCATTATGAACTGATAATATTCATACTCAACGTGAAATAAAGAGAAGCAGATACCAACCACGGAGGCTGCAAGGAGAGAGAAAAAGAAAGAAAAAAAAAGCTAAATATTTTTCTCAATAGAAACTGATTTTCAAGTATAACTGACACTGACATTTTAAATTCGTTTTTTTTTTGTGTGTGTGTATACTAATGCATATTTTTGCGGTTAAAACAAGGTGATTTTTTTGTAATATAAGTCTGTTAATGTTTGCATGCATCAGTATTCCAAACAACACATTTTCATCTGAAAAGGTTATTTCAACATTGAAATATGTTAATATATACTGAATAACAAATTTCCAAAAAGATTCAATGAAAAACAAAATTCAGTATAATCAATCTCATCATTACAATATGAACAATTTCTGTTATCTTTTATTTTCATTTTACATAACATTCTATTGGTATGATAAATGTTGTGCAGAATTTTCCACTGTAAAACTCTCAGTCTTGTTTCCCTTGTACATAAATGAGTGATCTTCCATACATTTTTATTTATTTCTATGCCATATCTATTTTTTTTCCGGAATCGAACTGCACAAGGTTCTGTATAATTCAAGGAGCACAAGGCTGTACGACATTCTTTACCAGAACAGTACTTTTTATTACAGAAAGGAGGTGGAGTTTCAAGGTCAATATCAAATGTTTCTTGCTCACTGACTCTAGAAACAAAGTTATATATTGTAGCTGATACTACGTTATTCTCCACAGATTATGGTGAACTTTGCAAGCATTGCATGTGGATGGCCCTGCATCTCTTTACAATTCCCTTGGTATCGCAGCCCTGCATGTTGGTAGCACTGCTATTCATTAGCTTCACGATATAATGCTGTTTATTATACATATGGGCGATGTGGTATGTGGCTATAGATGAACACCATCACATGTACGTACCAAAATGTAATGTGCTGATAGACACAACAGTATAGTAAAGAACACTTAGAACACTTGCTGGCGCTGCAATTCTTGTCTACATTGATTTTATCAAGAACACTTAGAACGCTTGCTGGTACTACCTGTCTATGTCTACATTTATAAAGAACACTTAAAACACTTGCTGGTGCTACCTGTATATATATGTGCAACAATGTAGTTAATAAAGCATAGATTGATTAGCCTATGGCTTCATTAACAAAATTCCAAAATGACATTAATACTAGAGTTTGATATACATTTTGTGTTTAATTCAGAGCCATTTCTACCCCACCCAAGAACCATTGACCATGCAATCAATAGACATACACAGTGCAGTCATTTTTGTTTACCTCCTCTCGACAAAAAGACCATCCAGACAAACAAACAACAAAACAAGCAAGGATAGCTGGAATGACATCAATAACAAATAACATACATGTGTGCCTACAATAGATTTTGTTGTTTTATCATGATCGTGACCAATATATGCACTAGAAGGAACAATTTCTCTTCGTCATCAACTTCTTCTGAACACTTCAGTTGGTATTGTTTTGCAGTCAATACCCTGTTGAGATTTTGATAAACACTACAGATATCATTCGACATCCGAATCGTCAGTCTCCTCAGCAGTCATGTTCACATTTATGGAAAGGGCTGCACTGTTGACGTGTATCCTGAACATCAGACCCAGTAGCTGACACTGTCACAGAGACAGGCTGTTAAACGATGTTGTCACGTCTCCCAAATTGTCGCCGGCGAAAAAAACTGACAGAGCTCAGTTAACCACTGAACTGTCACCTGCGACAATTCGGATAACCAACGACAAATCAATGTCTAATAGTCCAGTGCCCAGTTGTCGTAGGCCGGTGACAAATCAGCGGATCGATGACAATTCAGCATGTCAATGATCCATCAGTTTGTCGCCACTTGACAACATGTCAGCAGATTGTCGACAATTCAACATGCTCTTGCGACAAAGATGAGAGTTCCAGTGTGCCGTTTTCACGTCACTCTTAGTGAGGAAGCTATGGGAATTTTTTTTTATGGTTTCCATTTTGGTAGTGAAGAGGAAAAGAAAGACTTGAGTATTGTCGTGCATGCACTTGAAGACTTATGTCTTCATATGAAACCTATGAATCATATATATTTCATATACGACTTCAAACGGCAGACGAACCAATCAAAGCCTTCATCAGTTCTCTTCGTCATCTTATAAAGTCGAGCAATCTTGAGAAACTGTTTGGTTTGATTCGTTGTTGTTTGGAAGTCCCAGAAGAACTGCGTGACTACTTTTCAGAACTACAACCCATCTTCAGGAACACGCAGGTATGCATGGATGATATCGGGGACTGGATGAAAACGTACGCCGAGAAACATAAGCTTTAAATACAGCCTCAAATTGCCTTGATGGGTCACTATTACGGCGATGAGATCTTGGTGGCTACGCTGCTTTTACAATGATATCTGGAGCACGATTTACGAGTGACCGACATTCAACAAGTGATCGAATACATCCCAAAAACCTGTTTTAAAACGTGCGGCGAGTCGGTTACGCGAGCTCGGAGAGAAGAGGATAAAGACCCCAGTAAAATCGTCTTAGCAGAAACCATGAAGCTACTGGAGAACAGCGCGTACGGAAAAACGCTGACGAATAAAGCTACACATCATGAACTGGAGTACTTAATGAAAGATAAAGACATGCAAACGCGCGTTAACGATCCTCTTAAAAAAAGAAAGAAAAAAAGACAGACAGAAATGACGAAGACTGGCATCACCGAAGAAAGTCTGCTGGGATCTTCCTACGCAGATCCGATTTTTCGTCTATCAGTACCCTAAACTGATAATGTTGCAGTTCTACGACTTAGTGGATCGATACGTCTCAAGAAAAGATTTTCAGCTGTGTGAGATGGACACCGATTCTTTTTATATGGTCTTATCTCAACCCAGTTTCATAGAAGCCGTCAAACCCGAGCTAAGAAGAGACTTCTACGAGGAATACAGAGACTGGTTTCCATCTTCGGCCTGCGAAAACCATTATCAAGAGTATATAGACTGTCAGTTAACGGGAGAACGTACCTGGACAGAACGCGCTTGCTGTACGGCACGATGAGCGTTAGACAAACGTACGCCGGGTCTCTTCAAAACGGAGAAAAAGGAGACGGCAATTTCGCTCTGTGTTCTAAAACGTACTACTCTTTCAGCAAGACAAGAGGATCAATCAACTCACCAAAGAAACGTACCTGAACGTAATGACCACTCAAACGAGCGGAGGAGGGACCAACAAGGGTTTCCATACAGATGGTTAAACCGTCTATACGTACCAGCAACAATGACTGTCTCTTTGGACTTCTGTACTTCTTCATCAAGAGACCCGTGGCTCAGGATGGTATTAGTACCGGACTCTTATTGATCTAATTATTCCTTTTAAAGATCCCCTCATAACTCTCTTCGTTTTCTCCATATTGGAACATTATTATTAGCCCTGCTAGAAATGCCTTAAAACCGCTGTCATATATGTTAGGTGATCATTTAATCAATCATTATAACGCATAGACGACTGTGCCAAGCCAGGAATAAAAAAAAAATTAAAAAATCGTGGAGGCTGGCAATTTTTTTTTCTTTCTAATATCATGTCCCATATATAAAGTTAAGAAATCAACATCCCAAACCCAATACATGCATTAATGAAACTTATTACACACACGTTTTAGGTACTACTAAATGGGGTTCTCTTCTTCCCTCAGTTAGAAAAAGTCAAGCCATCTCATTTATTTTATCAGTTAAAAAAATACCTCAAACGATATATAAATAAAATATCTTACCTTTTTGGTGCATTTTTTTAATATGTAATATATACATCTTATGATACTCTCACCTTCGTTTTATCAGATGCTTTTGAGACAAGGAATTCTTGTCTGTCCCTTCATTATTCTTGTTTGGTCCACTCCTTGAACTTTTGGTGATGTAATGTGTTATGGTTTTTCTAGGTTGTTCGTGGTTCTGCTAATTTTCTTTTTTCTTTCTTTTTTTTTTTTTTTTTTTTTTGGTCTTTTCTTCTTTTTTTTAATATTCAAACATTGCCAGATGCATGTTTTTCTTATTAGTTCTGCAATGTGTGTTGGTTTATAGTTGTGTCCAACTTCCACACAGCTAACGAAAGTAAAAAAATATAAGAAAGATACTTTCTTTTGATATAACAATAACATGTTTTTATCATCAGTCAAATTTCTGTTCCCTTTCTTGGAACAATTTGGAATTTAGACCAACTGGTCAACAAAGAGCACAACAAATTGCATTCCAAACAATTTCATTCGAATAACCACAAATTTTCCCAGATTACTTTCCAATGTTTTTTTGTTTGGATTCAAAATTTTTGAGTTTCCTCTTAGTAAGGTTCAATTAAAGTCTCTGGGAAGCTATTTACGGGTCCTTGAATATGTATGACTCTTTGACAGTAGCTTCCTTTTTTTTTTCAATCTACTTAGCTGGCTGGGTGAAGTCTTCGTCATAATTGAAGAAGCGTCTTCTTTTTCACTGAGGCGCTAAGAGGTGACGACCTCTGGCTGGTGAAGTCTGCAGAGGAAGAAGACTTCTTGTAGTGAGCAAGTCGAGTCGTCTTCCGTTCTTCGCCGGAACATAAAGTTCTTCAGGGGTAGGTCACAGTCTTTAAAAAATCCTGTCAAAACCTACTGGCACCAGTTCTTCCTTCTATTCTCTGGGCCGGTCTGGAGCTGGACACAACACAATGGAGCATCTGGCCTAAGTTTCTTAGTTCTTTATACTCATTATAATATAAGAACAGCATGGAAACTAATGAGATAGGTATGAACAAAACGCCAGGAATACAACATGAAATACATTGGACTTTTTACCAACAGGCCTTTGGCAGCTTAAAATGAATATCATCAATGATTATCAAACCAGCTAACGCAATAGTTAATTTACAATTCCTTCCCTTCAGAACCCAAAGATTAATTTTAACTCCTAACTGGCTCACCTTCTCTTTAGATCTAAGCTTTTCTGGATCTCTAAATCTTTATATCCCAAGCAAATCCTAAATAAACGATGAAATAATCTTTCGTTCTGCTTCCATCTTGGTCACCTTACCATTACATTAATTTTATTACAAGAATATGAAAGAAATACTGAGATATCTAAATTAATAGTCAATGAGCCAACCCATTCATTTTCTCCCAGGAAGAAATCATAAGAATACAAAAAACCTGAAATAAGAATTAAAACAATTAATTCAAGTAAGTCCTTTCATTCTCTAGATCAAGATCATCCTATAGATAAAATTCATAAATTCAGTCTTTTCTCTCACCTCTTAATTTCAACAAAATACTTGAGCTCTCCAAAATCCGTTTGATTCTGAATGCAGTTACAAAGGCACTGGCGATGACGCGGTAATAGGCTAGTTCGTAGAGTTGCGTTATCCTTTGCTTTCCATAATTTTGACGTCACGTAGATGCGCGGCGAGGCGCGTTTCCTTGTTACATAATATATGCGCTCAAATTACGGTACTGACGTAATACATTGTGGGGAACAAAAGTATGATAAGTGCTCGTGTTTTTAAAACATGAAAAATCTTATGTTACATTTTTACTTTCTCACAATCATATAAGTAAGCTTAAACAATAAAACATATTTTAAAAAAAAAAAGAAAAAAAAGACGAAATGTTATGTTCTTAAGATAAGTTTATTAACCTTAGTAAGCTTTCACTTTAAAGACAAATGCACGTGAATATCAACTTTAAATGATTTATGTTCGTGTAGTCAGTTATTTTATATCTTAATTGCTTAACATGTCAAACTACAACACATAAATCTCTGGTAAAGTAAATACATCACACATATACATCAAAATAGTGTTTTAAAGATTTCAGAAATAATAATCACACGATATAAATCCACATACTTTTATAAGAGAAAAGCCTCCACCACTTTCAATCATATCAGTACAGAAACGGGCATAAAACTTTTTTTTCTTCTTTTTTTTTTTCTTTTTACTTCACACTCACTAACGTTGTTTTTTTTCCCTTCAGATTTGACTTTGTCTCGTGATAAACACAGTAAAAAGGATTTATGTTCTTTTTCATCCGCGATGACTCCTTCATCTTCGGTTCTTAAATGGAAGATCTGGAAAAAAAGGGGGGGTGTTCTCTTAAGCTCTAAATGATATGTATCCCAGATTTCCTGCCACAACTGAGATTCACCAGCGCAGTACAATTTTTCACAATATTCCGTTCTATTGCCTTCAACCGGAGATTCCGGAAAGTGATCGAACCCTCCTCTGGTGTTCCTGCATTCGTCAGCAAAGTTCTGTTTGTTCTGTTCCACGAAATTGTCAAAAGAAAGATATACAATGAATTTTACGTTTTATTTTGGGGCACTGTATTCCAGTTTTGTCAATACATTGAGAATCATTTTACGAAAATGTTCCAAACAGTCCTTACCATGTTAAGTTCTGTGGATAGCCCGTTGAATAATCAACCAGCTAGTGTTCAGTTCCATATTGCTCAAATCACGTCTTTCGCCATAGGAAACAGTCCTTCCACCAAAATCCATAAACTATGTGGCTAAGCGGAGAACTATCCACGAGCAGTCTGGTTTTAGAAGCGTTGACAGGATCAGGTGGAAATCCGAGTAGATCCAACCAGTACGAATGCATAATTCCTGATTGGCACGAATCCAGAGGGCACACTTCCCACTCGGATGGTTCTTTGTCTGTTCCACGAAGGAAATAATGAATTCTTTTTTTTTTCTTGCAGGTTCTTCTTCGTTTCCAGGATCCGAAAATGAGTAGGCATGTTGATTTCTGTCTTTGAGTCTAATACCACGTTTCATCTCTTTTTTTAATGAAAGTAGTTTTTCCGGTAGCTGCATGACCATAAATACACTCTATCAAAAGAAAGTTTCCCATGATTAACAGCACACACACCGAAGATTATACCCCAAATCGCTAATAATCTGGGAGAAACTGTTGAAGATGTCTTAGGGAATAAAACGATTTTTATATTACTAAGTAATGAATTGGATGTTCTTCTGATAATCTTTTCCCCTTTTAAAATCGGAGAGGCCACGATACGATTTTTGACGGTCTTTATCAGATGTTTAGAATTTTTGTATCTCCCTGGTTTTATAGTGATTTTTTCGTCTATTTGCGTAAGAGCTTTCTTGTCTCCAATTCCGGGACGCTGAACGAACGCGTTTATCATTATCTCTCCATTTTCAGGCCTTATTTCCAACCACTTTATTGGACATTGAAACTCGGCCAGTCCTACTGTCCAGTCGTTGTCCTCGAGATTTAGCACTTCGGGTAATCTGTTCCAGAAATGAGTTAATATATTTAATGTAACCATTTTTAATGTATTTATAGTCACTGCTGGCGTCAGAGGATGACGTGACGTAAAAATCTCGTTTCACAGTTGTTTTTTAAAGCTCGTTTCAGACTTGGATTGGGAAGAACGTTGTCTAAACAGCTACTCAGGATAGCCGTCCAGAGATTAGATTCCGGATGTCTGGAGCTTAAATTTTATATAGAGGCGCATACTACTATCAACACAATTATCATCTGAGCAATAGATACTATTTCCGACTTAGGAACGCGTTCACCTAATATTTTCCACACGGAAACGGAACTCCCCCTGTGTTGTTTCTTCTTCTTTTTCTCTTCCCTGAAAGGCAAGGTTTCTTTTTCCATCATGCTTTTTATATCCTGTTCTATTCTCGTTCTGGAATCCATGAATTAAACTGACTGGGATACCCCGCCCATTTCACCAAGACTTCTTTTTGGCCTTTCTTTTTCATTTTAGCTAGTATAGATTCAATTCTGTATAAAGTTTTATACCCGACTTTCTGAAGCTCTTGGGATAAAATTGCCTAGAATTCTTCACCCGCGTCATCTTTTATAACGTATGTGGTTGGTGACGTCATCAAAATGCGACTACTCGTGAACAGTTCTTCTGTCCAGTTTGGCAAATAGCCTTTCTTAAAAGCTAGTCTAGATTTGCTGATTCTTACGTGATCGCCAACGATTAATAAGTTCAGATTTTTGGTTTTAGGAGTTTTAATTGCGTATAACGTTTGTCAGACTATTTCTTGATTGTCTTCGTTGACATCCAGAGGCGCTCTTTTAATGCTACGATGGTAAGAACGGTTATAAGCGTAGACCACGCTTTGTAAAACGTCTATATAACGATTAGTCGATTTATAAGTCATATAACGCCATATTCTCTCTTTCAACGTGCGATTAAACCATTCTACTATCGCTGCGTTAATATCATCATTTGAGTCACGAAAAATTGGATCTTATTTTCTTTTAAAAATTTCTGAAAAACGTTATTCACAAATTCTGTTCCTTTATCGGTTTGTAGTTTCTCCGGAAGACGCCCTTCTTCTTTAAATATCTTCTTAAAGGCGTTGACTAAAGTCTGTCCTGCTTTATTTTTTAAAGGTACTACCCACGCTCTCTTACTAAAACCGTCAATAACCGTCAGTAAAAACGCGTATCCGTCATTAGCCGATTTTAAACGTTTTGTATGGATCAGATCAGCTTGCCATTGCGCATCTGTACTGGATACGATGATTTCACGTTTATTAAATTTTCGTCTCACTGGTTTATGCAAAGTATATGTATCTTGCACTTCCAGCCACGTTTTGATTTTCTTTTTCGATATAATTATTTCCGAGAATGCGTTGTAAACTCTTTAATCCACCAAAACTGCCTGTAGCTTTAGGGTTATAATAACGACTACTTATTTTCTTTTTATCACTAGGGGCCATTTTTAAAACACAATCCACTCAAAAGTTTTAGGGCTGAGACGAGGTCTCAAGACTGTCAAAGTACGTTTGTATGGGCGTTTTTTTTCTGACCAGTTCTATGAAATACGGCTTTGAGCCCAGAGAATCACACATAGCGTGATATGAGCACTAAAAACCCAAATATCAAAGCACCAAACATATGAGCACTAACAACACTAGACATTAAAGCACCAAACGTATGAGCACTGAAACACCAAGCATTCAAGCACCATATGACCCACCACAACTTCTTCAATTGACATATCCACTCACTTCTTGCTCATCAGTTTACTTGAGCTTTTAGGCGCCGATTATTTTTTGATTGGATGTGATATCCGTGATTTCAACAATTGGACTAATTTACGTTCTCGTTCCTCACGTTGCCATTGTGCTCTGGCAGACCACATGTAGAGAAGTGGATTGAGAGCAGAGTTGAATGGTAACAAAAAAACAACCATAGCGTCGTGAATCTGACCCAAACCAACAAAACCACGTGAATTCATCGTCCTCACCAATCCGAATGCAAGCCAGCAAACAGTATCTGTGAGGGTCACTTTTCCCATCACGTGGACTGAAGAATACACTGGCCTCTGTGAGGGACTGAGTGTCAGTCTGCGCTTTGGTGTTTGCTTGTAGATCACAACTTGGATAACTACAATCATTGCAGACAAAATGAAGTTGATTGCTGCAATCACTGTGAACCATCTGAAGTCTTGCTTAGAATAATAGTGATCAAATGAAGCCAGACGACACAGACCAGACTGACCATCAAGCCCCCAGTGTGACAGTCCAGGAAGAAAAGGGATTATTGACAACGTGGTTCCAATGACCCATACTGATATACGAATCATAAATAATAAACATGCGTTAGGAATTTTAAAATAATTATTGAAACAAAGCATAACCATATGGTTCATAGTGATGAGGAAAATGATTGCTACTGACACTATGCTAGAGAGTGAAAAAAGGAACCCAGCCAGTTTACAATTTACGTTACTGGTCCATTCATCTCTAAAGTGAATGTAATGGTCACTATATATATAGCCCGCTACCACAACAATGTTCACATGACACCCCATACACATGTAAGAAAACAGCAAATGAATAATATTCATAAAGAAATTGTTTCCAAGCACTTTCCTCATGTTATAGGACATTACAAAGCAAGCAACACTCCCAGTGACAGCTAAGGCACTAGTTAGCCAAAAGAATACCCTATACAGTTCATTTGGTAACAACGAAGTACACAAAGGCAATATAGTGTGAGGTGCGAAACAGTTGAATCTATCGGAATGTTTAGGGTACAAATTCTTGCAGCAGAATCTGTAGCTTGACGAAAAGACGTTCTCTAACTGAGCTGATGCTGAGAACAAATCAGAAGGAATGTCGATAACTGTATTCCCAGTTATATCAAGCTCTTTGAGATTTGGCATGTCCATAAAAGCTTTCCGTCTTATAGTTCCAATGGAGCAAAACGAAATATTCAATATTTTTATGTCAGGCAAGTACATGGATAACTTGCTGTCAAGAATATTGATTTGTGTTTTTGATATGTACATACGCCTAAGTGCGTAATGAATGTGCTTCGTCGTTTTACTCGTCATTTTGCAAAGAGGGTTGTCCTCTAAATGTAAAGTTCTTAAGTTTGGGAGTTTAAGGAAAATCGTTATATCGATATTGTTTAGGCGGTTATTGGCAAGATCAATATATTCCAAATTATTGAGCTCAGTACTTGAGATGTTATTCAGAAAATTGTGTGACAGAATCAAATGAACGAGACATATGTTCTTTCTAAAATTACTAAGCAACATGTTTGAGCCCATTGCATTCACGTATCTCAACTGCGTAAAAAAGTCAGACGGAAACGGGTTGTCACATATGAAGACATAACCCTGACACAGACAAGGCTCAGGACAGGTCCTGTCACACATCAGTTCATCATCACGCTGTGGACACTGACCCCAGCCATCACACTGATGGTCGCTGTGCACACAAACTCTGGAACCTCGACATCGGTAAAAACCAGGACACGTTGCTGATTCACAGTCTTGTTCATCTTCTCCATAAACACAATCAAAATATCCATTACATCGAGTGTAGACAGGTAGACAATATAACCATTCCGTTTTGCAGCGATAATGACTGTGAGGACACGATTCTTCAGCTATCATCAACTGTTGAGTGAAGTAGCCTGACCCATCCAGAGTCACATGAAACTGTTGCTTTTCGTCTTCCTCTTTGACTGGAGTCAGGTAGGTATGGTCGTCAGGACATCCAACCTCATCAGAGTCGTCCAGACAATCTGAGTATTGGTTGCAACGTTGGCTGAGCAATACACATTGACCGTTAGAGCACAGGAAACCAGGACATGAAGGATGTTCGCAGAATGACTCATCACTGCTATCAGGACAATCCTGCCTGAAGTCACACACAAGAGTGTGATGCACTGTAGTGACCCCATCATCACATGCAAACATTGTAGATGCAAATCTTCTCTTAAAAAGAATTGAATCAGAATGTTGTGCATCGCTCACATTCACGAAAGTGCCACGTGTTAAGTGTACTGCATTCACACAATTACTTTTTGGATCATGTAATAAAAATGCGAACGTCTCATGACTGTCGGGACAAATAACCAAAGCCTGTCGTGTATATTTGAATACAGAATTGTATGACTGCACATGAGTCCGTAACACACTACAATCAAAGGCATTATATGATTGAAAACTCATTTCACACAACATGAGCTCAGCATATGCTGCATTGCAGTATAACAACCCACAATAAAGCTGACAGTATTTAGTTCGCCTTGTGGGAACATATTGAGAGGGAACTTCAATGTGGTTCACATTATATACAAATGAGTTATCATGCCACCTTCGAAATTTGCTGTACATAAATGACTGGAAGTGCCAACCTGATCTGTAATCCAAAAAGAGTTGGAAATGTTCGTAGTTTTGGAAAAGGAATAACATATCTACATATTCTTGTCTTGTTTTCACTGACCCTAGCCTAGCGTTCCTTTCCTGGCACACATAACTGGATAATGACAAGGGTAGCACTTTGTCTGAAATAATCAGTTGAAAACACTTGTGTCTTGAAGACACCAGTCCCTGGCAGTCAGGACTGCTGAAGGGACAGTGTTCTGTTTCGTCCCGTCCGTCTTCACACTCTGGCAAAAAATTACAGTGAACGTGATTTTGGAAAAGAGAGTAGTTA